>NC_092768.1:69141034-69441034 GCF_047496795.1 Chiloscyllium punctatum | reverse complement strand
CCGAGGGGTCTTAGTAGTCTGGCTGTCATTTCTGAAACTTCTTTGATGTATGGTAAGGTGGTTAGGGTTTCTGACTGTGTTTGGTCTGCTTGTCGTGGTTTGTTCTTGAGGAATCTGCGGACTGTATTTTTTGAGTATCTGTTCTTCTCGATTACGTTGTATAGGTGGTTCTCCTCTGTTTTCCGAAATTCGTCTGTGCTGCAGTGTGTGGTGGCTCGTTGGAATAGTGTTCTGATATAGCTTTGTTTGTGTGTGTTGGGATGGTTGCTGGTGTAGTTAAGTATTTGGTCAGTGTTTGTCGGTTTTCTGTATACGCAGGTTTGTAGCTCTCCGTTGTCCTTTCTTTCTACTGTGACGTTCAGGAATGCGAGTTTGTTGTCGGTTTCTTCCTCCTTGGTGAACCTTATGCCTGTGAGGGTGTTGTTGATGATGTTAAATGTCTTTACTATCTTGTTTCGTTTTGTGATGACAAAGGTGTCATCCACGTAGCGGACCCACATTTTTGGTTTGATTGTTGGTAGGGCTGTTTGTTCGATTCTATGCGTTACCGCTTCTGCTATGAGGCCTGATAGTGGAGATACCATGGGTGTACCGTTGGTTTGTTTGTAGACGATGTTGTTGAACGTGAAGTGGGTGGTGAGGCACAAGTCCACTCGCTTCATGATGTTTTCCTTGGTAATGTGATTGATGGTTGTTGGTGTGTGTGTGATGGTCTCTTCTAAAAGTGTGGTTAGTGTTTTCTTTTCAAGGTCGATGTTGGTGAAGGTGAACAGTGCTGTTATGTCGAATGAGATCATTGCTTCCTCTTCCTCCACCTTGGTGTTTTTAGGAATTCCTGGGTGGAGTGGATGGAGTGCTGTGACTCTTCTATGAGGTATTTCAGACTTGCGTGTAGTTTTTTGGCCAGTCTGTAAGTTGGTGTTCCGGGTAATGAGACTATGGGTCTGAGCGGGGCTCCTGGTTTATGGATTTTTGGTAGTCCGGTTCAACTTATGCAACACATTGATCCTGGGACAGTCTAAGCAAAGACATGCCAGAGAATTCCGAAAGGCATGGCACTCCAACCACAATGCCATAAACAAACACATAGATCTAAATGCCATCTATCAACCCCGCAGAAACGAACAGGAAATGACATCACCACAAACCCAAGGAACCCCATCCAGGAGAAAGATATAAATAGAAAGCAAGAGACAACAGCTTCACTTGGAGCTCGCCACTGATGATTTTACCTAGCCAGGTAATGAAACGTCTGGATATCAAACCGACAGCTCAGCGAGCACACCGACACCATAAACCTAAACCTGAGCTACAAACCTTCACAAACCTTGCGATTTAAAGTGTCTTTATACGCATATCATTCATAGACTTTTCGTTATAAGACCGGTCTGGTTGAAAGAAGAAGACACCATATTTCAAGATGGATGACAACGTTACCAATTTTGTTTAGAAACTGAGATCTATTTGATCATTTTACACAGTGAACAAGTTCATTTTAAATAATGCAAACCACATTCTCTCATCTGGAATAAAAGTGTGATTTCAATATAAACATTGTCCTTGCTAAGTCGCAGTTACTCAACATGAAAAATAGGCTGTAATTTTTATTAAGCATACATCAATCAGCACCATTATCTTACTTCGGATTGACTGCAGTATGCACATGCCAAATAAGGTTTAAGAAAGAATGACTTTTGGAAATAATGATTCGGTGGTGACTAAAAATAATATTAGGTTCTCATGATGCGGGTATTCCACCAATGGCTCCAGTGGTAGAAATGTTCAGTGGGCAGTATTTCTATGATGGTATAGATATATGTGAGGTGCCAGGGATGGGAGCTCCCACTTTATCTGGAGCAGCGTCTTTTGACGAGGACCAGGGAGCATTGTGACATCAGGCTGGGAGTTCCAACCACACATGGAGCAGCTTCTATTGACATGGAGCAGTAGGGAGCATTGGGACATCCGAATGCAAGATCTAACCTCATTTGGAGCAGCTTCAGTTGGCATGGAGCAGGAAGCTTTGCAAGATCCATCTGGGAGCTCCACTCTCACCTGGATCAGCTTTTAATGACATGTAACAGCAGGGAGCATTGGGACATCAGAGTGATAGATCCAACCTCAACTGAACTGCTTCTATTGACAGGGAGGAGGGAACATTGGGACATCAGACTGGGAGCTCCAACCTCACAAGGACCAGCGTGTAATGACATGTAGCCGCTGGGAGCATTGGGACATCAGAGTGGTAGGTCTAACCTGAACTACACCACTTCTACTGACATGGAGCAGGGAGCATTGGGACATCAGACTGGGAGCTCCAACTTCAAGTCGAGCCGCTTCTATTGACATGGAGCAGCAAGGAGCATTGGAACGTCAGGTTGGGAGCTCCAACATCACCTGGAACAGCTTGTATTTACATGGAAGAGGAGGGAGGATTGGGACATTAGGCTTCGGGAAAAGATATTCAATTGTTTTAATCGAAAGTAAAATATGTTTCAACACCTCAGATGTTAATTGATTTATGAGGAATCTTTCCCGGAAAAATAATTAATTATTTAGATTGTAAAGACAACTCCTGCAAATATTCAACTCAGGAAAACGCATTGGTACAGAGAGAAAAAGGAGTGATGTTTCATGTCTTTGTCTTTTCTTTTCTGGAAGACTCTGGACTGGATTACATCACCGGAAGGACGTTTTCACTCATTTCCTGCAAGTACGGACAGGTCATTAACGTAATCTTAAACTGAAAATTAATGGGAATATGCGATGTTATGATTAGGCTGGAGTTTACCTCAAATTATGGTGAAAACGTAGCAAAGTCAGTTGCAATTCCCTTGATCAGCAGGGACTAAATCAATGATGGTGATTATCTTGGTTCTTTGTTCACCTTGTGACTGTTACTGCTGTTGCTCATGCCCTTGTTAACACCACAGCTCTGCAGGGTGTAAAATCTCAGCTGTGCATTCGGCCAGTGGTACAACCATTCGTATAGCTGGCTACGGATCAGGCGGTTGCAAGTTCAACTTTTACTTTGCGCAAGCGCATTGTGGAGATTCATCACACATCCGACCTAATCATTTTAGTTATGCTGAGGTGGGTAATATTTGAAATTTTCATCTCCACGAACGAAAATTTTTTCACTGTCTTCGACCAGTTAAACATTACCAAAAGCTATCAGAGTAAAAATCACACAGCACCAGATTGCATCGAACAGGCATATTTGGAAGCACCAATGTTCCATGCACTGCTTCTTCAACAGGTGTTTGACAACTGTTGGAATCTAAAATGGCTTTGTGTGATTATTAAATGTATCCACCCCAGTCAAACACCAACGCCTCCATGTCATGGATACCGTCGACACCACGAACGGTCGGT
This sequence comes from Chiloscyllium punctatum, assembly GCF_047496795.1. Lineage (NCBI taxonomy): Eukaryota > Metazoa > Chordata > Chondrichthyes > Orectolobiformes > Hemiscylliidae > Chiloscyllium > Chiloscyllium punctatum. Next base: position 69,437,659 of record NC_092768.1, on the reverse strand, counting down.
TAAAGTCCAGATGATCTTCCAAAAGATCGCGCATATTGACACAAACACCAAGTTTCTGCAGAAAAACACCCACCTGATGAAGGAGCGGCTCTCCGAAAGCTAGTGCTTCCAAATAAACCTGCTGGACTCTGCCCTGATATTGTGAAATTTTTAACTTTGTCTACCCAACTCAAACACTGGCACTTCCATATCATAGACACCATCAGTCATGTCCCACGTTGTCAGAGAAGGCAATCCTGGAATAGCCCAATACATTGCTCATGGGTACGTTTCGTTTTCAGAAACCAACGCACTCAATCGCTGCAGCTCCTGTGTATGAAAAGACAGAAAAGAAATAGCTGAGACTCAGTTTTGACAATATTTTGAAACTCTTTGGGAAGTGGAATCAGAGGAGAATGAAGGATTAAATGTCTGACTGTGCAGAGAGAGGGAAGGCACTTTTCCCTTATTTGAAGAGCTCGGGTATTGACTGATCTAACAAGAAGTCCTGATTTTCTGAACAGTTTTGAAACCCAGGCCACTCAGTTAATGCGCTGAATACGAACTACTAGACCACCAGGGATGAGGGCAGAAGCAGTTGCACCGTTTCATCATAACACAGTTTTTGGAATTATGTCACTGCAGATATGTTTACCCTCAAAAATGATTGAATTATGGAGTGTTTACAGCACAGAACTGGGTCCCTTCATCTCGTTTCCCAGCACTTGGTCTGTAACCTTGTAAGCCCTGACGTTTCACCCGAATCCTAATTTCTCTGGAAAGTTTTAATGTCGTAAAACACAATAAATGGGATTAAAGTTTGAGATGGGAGCTGAACCCCATTATTACCCATAGACTGAAGCACGCAGACACATTTCCCCAAGTGTGACACAGGCCTCGGGAGAAAACAAGCAGAAAGTAAGATTTCACCACTTGTCTGATGTTGTCCCATTTCAGAGTTCAACACCAATGTCTGGTTACAGCAAAGAAAGGAAGCATTCAGCCTCTCCCGTCCCAGTGTTCCTTGCCCATTGTTTGCCCATAACTCTGTAGTTTATACTGCCTCACCTCGTTCTTTCTGCCAAACTTAATCACTGCTCACGCCCGCTATTTCCTGTCCTGACGAACGGTTTGCCTCAAGTTCTTGGAATGAAAAACAGGAATGGCCTATTTCAAGCACTTTTCTAGTTCACAAGGCCAATGTTATCACCACTGAACAAGCACAGTGCCAGCTCAGAGAGAAGGTTTCATCCTTTAGAAACTGAAATGCAAAGATGATTCGATAGCCTCAGTGTTGTAAACCAACCAACAAGACCGGAATAGGGCCGAGGGGATCACGCACAGAAGGATGGGAGTATAGAATGGCGAATTCCATGGTGTCCAGGGTGATGTTAACAGAAATCATCCCTGGTAGTATAGTGATGAGGATTCAGTGATTTCACTGTCATGGCTTGTTAAAGGTTAACGTTTACAGTAATCAATATGAAATACTGCCTGATATTTCGAAGCAGAATGATGTGCAGCAGACAGAAACGTTTCCCTGCATGACCTAATAAGAGAGCTCAGAAGAGCCAGGAGGAGACATGAGAGCCAGGAGGAAACATTAGATGTTGTTGGCGGATAGGGTCAGGGTTAACCCTCAGGCTTTCCATAGGTATGTCAGGAATAAAAGAATGACGAGAGTTAAAGTAGGGCCAATCAATAATAATAGTGGGAAGTTGTGTGTGGAATCAGAGGAGACATGGGATACAATAAATAAATATTTTTCGACAGTGTTCATTATATAAAATGAAAATGTTGGCGAGGAAAATACCGAGATACTTACATCTCGACTCGAAGAGATTGAGATTCACAAGGAAGAGGTATTAAAAATACTGTAGAGTGTGAAAATAGACAAGTACTCTGGGCCAGATGGGATCTATCCTAGAATCCTCTGGGAAGCAAATGAAGAGTTAGCCGAGCCTGTGCCATTGATCTAGAAATCATCATATTCTACAGGAATAGTGCCTGAGGACTGGAGGATTGCAAATGTGGTTCCCTTGTTAAAGAAGGGTAGTAGAGACAACCCTGGTAATTACAGACCAGTGAGTCTCACTTCAGTCGTTGGTAAAGCATTGGAAAAGATTATAAGAGATAGGATTTATAATCATCTAGAAAAGAATAATCTGGTCAGGGACAGTCAGCACGGTTTTGTAAAGAGTAGGTCGTGCCTAACGAATCTTATGAGTTTTTTTACAAAGTGACCAAACAGGTGGATGAGAGTAAGCAGGTTGAAGTTCTGTATATGGATTTCAGCAAGGTGTTCGATAAGGTTCCCGCAGTAGGCTATTATACAAAATGCGGAGGAATGGGATTGTGGGAGACATAGCAGTTTGAATCAGTAATTGGCTCTCTCAAAGAAAACAGAGTGTTGTAGTTGATGCAACATGTTCATCTTGGTGTCCAGTTACTAGCGGCGTTCCGCAAGGTTCGATGTTGGGTCCACTGCTATTCGTCATTTTTATAAATATCCTGGCTTACAAGAGTGTGTTAGTAAATTTGCGGACAACACTATGGTCGGTGGAGTTCTGGATAGTGACGAAGGATGTAGTAGATTGCAGAGAGACATAGATAGGATGCAGAGCTGGGCTGAGAGGTGGCAAATTGAGTTTAATGTGGACAAGTGTGCGGTGATACACTTTGGACGGAGTAATCGGAATGTAAAGTACTGGGCTAATGGTAAGATTCTTGGGAGTGCAGATGAGCAGATAGATCTCGGTGTCCATGTACACAGATCCCTGAAAGTTGCCACCCAGATTGACAGGGTTGTCAAGAAGGAAAACCGTGTTTTGGCCTTTATTAATAGAGGGATTGAGTTCTGGAATCAGAAGGTTATGCTGCAGCTGTACAAAGATCTGGTACGGCCACATTTGAAGTATTATCAACAGCTCTGGTCACCGCATTATAAGAAGAATGTTGACGCTTTGGAAAGGGTGCAGAGGGGATTTTCTAGCATGTTGCCTGGTATGGAACGAATGTATTACGAGGAAAGACTGAGGGCCTTGAGGCTGTCCTCGTTGGAGAGAAGACTGAGAGGTGACTTAATAGAGACATACAAGATAATTAGAGGTTTAGATGGGGTGGATAGGGAGAGTCTTTTTCCAAGTATGGTGATGGCAAACACGAGGGTCACAACTTTAAAGTGAGGGGAGAAAGGTATAAGACAGGTGTCAGGGGTAGTTTCTTTACTCAGAGAGTAGTTAGGGCATGGAATGCTTTGCCTATAACAGTGGTAGATTCGCCAAGATTAAATGCATTTAAGTCGTCATTGGAGAGGCATATGGACGTACATGGAATAGTGTAGATGGGATGGGCTTTAGATTAGTATGACAGGGCGGCGCAACATCGAGGGCCGAAGGGTCTGTACTGCGCTGTAGTGTTCTATGTTCTATATGCTACAATTCCACATCAGCAATTTCATCGGCAATTGCCTGACGTTCAATCAGGTAAAAACAATGAATGCAGATGCTGAAAAACAAATACTGGATTAGTGGTGCTGGAAGAGCACAGCAGTTCAGGCAGCATCCAACAAGCAGCGAAATCGACGTTTCTGGCAAAAGCCCTTCATCAGCAAAAAAGGCAGTGAGCCTGAAGCGTGGAGAGATAAGCTAGAGGAGAGTGGGGGTGGGGAGAGAGTAGCATAGAGTACAATGGGTGAGTGGGGGAGGAGATGAAGGTGATAGGTCAAGGAGGAGAGGGTGGAGTGGATAGGTGGAAAAGAAGATAGGCAGGTCGGACAAGTCAAGGAGACAGCAACTGAGCTGAAAGTTTGAAACTAGGATGAGGTGGGGGAAGGGGAAATGAGGAAACTGGTGAAGTCCACATTGATGCCCTGGGGTTGAAGTGTTTCGAGGTGGAAGATGAGGCGTTCTTCCTCCAGGCGTCTGGTGGTGAGGGAGCGGCGGTGAAGGAGGCCCAAGACCTCCATGTCCTCGGCAGAGTGGGAGGGGGAGTTGAAATGTTGGGCCACGGGGCGGTTTGGTTGATTGGTGCGGGTATCTCGGAGATGTTCCCTAAAGCGCTCTGCTAGGAGGCGCCTGTTCAAACAGTTTAAAACAAGAACGGAGGGGGCGTCAGGAAAACGGAAGGGGATTAGTGGTTTGTGAGAGTCAACGACATGCCTCGTGGAGCCAGGTTCAATGTAGACACTGAATATCGGTTTTCCTGTTTACCTTGGTATACTGATCACTACAGATCAATGACCCAATATTGTCTGCCCTTTGTGTGTTGTTCTTTGTACATTTCACCTCGGTTCAGTGCTCCGGGGGACCACGCTTTTTTAAATTTGGCACATTTTACTCAGGTCGGTTTTGCAGCTTCATATTAAGGCCAACAATTTTAGGAACAAATAATCACCATTCAGACCATCACGTCTACTCCGCTATTAAATGGTTTCATATCTGATCTGATAACCTTGAACTGCACTTTCTTGTCTTTCGCCATAATGTTTGATGTCTTCGCTGTTTGAAGATCTACCGATCTCAGCCTCATTACACCTAATGACACTTCCTCAACAGCCCTCTGCTACGAGAAAGTCCACTGATCCAGAACTGACTGAGAGAATAAATGCTTCTTCATCTCTATTTTAATTGTGAGATCCGCATTCTAATACGAAGTTAAAAATCGCACGACACCAGGTCATAGTCCAACAGGTTTAATGGAAGCAATAAAATTTGAAGAGCTGCTCCTTCATCAGGTGGCTGTGGAGTACACAGTGGTAAGGTACAGAATTTATAGCGAAAGGTTACAGTGTAATGTCACTGAAATTATACATTGGAAAAATACCTTGATTGCTTGTTAAGTCTTCCATCTGTTGAAATGACTATGTTAGGTTCATTTCTTTCTTATGTAAATCGAAAGACTTTCTTTTAACAGTTACATTCTCAGGTGGACTTTACCAATTAGTGTCAGCACAGATAACATGTTGACAGTGTTAGTCCCTTTGTGCCGCGCCCATGCCATAATGTTTAGACTGACGCTCATCTGAAAAAAAACAACACTCTGCAGGCAACGATGCCTTAAAACATGGTACATCGGTAAAGCTGAGCAAAGACTACAACAACGGAATGGGCGCTGCACATCAATCAACAGACAGGTATGCCCCTTCCCTGTTGGAGAGCACTTCAGTGATCCAGGACATTCGACCTCGGATCTTCGGGTGACAATCCTCCAAGGCGGTCTTCGGAACAGGCAGCAGCTAAAAGTGCCCCCACAGAGACTGATAGCACACACACACGCACACACACACACACACACACGTATACGTCTGTGGGGTGAATTTGTACTTGCAGATTTACATTGTACTTTGCACAATAACTGCATGAATCCATGTAAGTATCTGGTAACTCATTTGTATAAATTTGAATCAGTCTAAACATTATGGAACAGACAGCAGCGGGGGGGGGGGGGGGGGGGGGGGCGGGGGGGGGGCAGACACCAGTTGTTAAACTTCACCTGAGAATGAAACTTTAAAATAAAAAATAATTGCACTTTACATATGAAAGAAGTGAAGCTCACATTGTCATTCTAACAGATCAGAGACTTAGCAAACAATCAAGGTATTTTTCAATGTACAATTTCAGTTACGACACTATCCGAGTGAATCTCTCCTGCAACTTTCCCAGTGCGATCTCATCCCTGGACAATTGTAGCACTGAGCTGAATGAACATATTTCTATTCTGTAACAGCATCGGGGGTGGCTCTGCAGCATTTATTGCCTTCCGGTTTGGAGTCACGTGGACGCCAGACCAGATAAGGACGGTAGTTTCCTTCCCTCAACGACGTCAGTGAAACACATGGGTTTTTCAGACAACGTATTCTTAATTCTAGGCATTTATTGCATTCACATACTATCATCGTCGTGGTGTGGTGAGAATCCAACCCTTCTCCCCAGAATATTACCTGGCTTTGCTGTGTTAACAATCCAGCAATAATACCACTAGGCTATCGCAGAAAGCCCTCATGGGGGATCTTTTCCAATAGAGTCTCTTTTCCCCAATTATTCCTTATGCCCTTTTATTGAGCCTCACGCTCCAATAATCTCTGGTCCATGTCAGTAAAAACTACTAAAAGAGAATTGATCTCACAGCCAAGGTATCCAAACGGATCGAATGATTTGAAGGTGCCAATGAAGAGATTGGGGCAACAGTGAGTGCAACGGCACAGACTGGATGATATCAACGTGAAAGTGTATATTAGATTGTGCAATGCCTCAGTTAAATGGGATGAGGCACGGAAAAGAGAGTTCGGGAGAGTGCGAGGGAGAGACATCTTCGAGAACTTTTGGGTTTAAATCCTGATAAATGAGACGCAGAAATATCAGAGAATAAAATTCGATGGAAAACAGATCATCACCTCGGAGGATATTATCTTGTAAAAACGATTAATTTCTGACCGTGTTACACCAAAAGTAAAACTTTGAGAGAGCTGACCGCCATGATGTGGATTCGAACTGAGGTCGCTGCAATCACAACGCAGAATGCGATCTACTGAACGGTTAGAGCATTCGACATACCACATTCGTAAACTGCAACCAGTATGGTAGCAGAGGAAATGTCAGGAAGAATGTACAATATCAGCATTTAGCGACAGGCATGTGGGAACGCAGAATGAACCGAATCTTTAACTTTAGGGTCCCCAGAGACTGTGGAGATTCCATGAATGAGAGTACAGGAGAATGGGATTAATGAAACTCTCCAAACTCTTGGCAGAGAGCAGAATATTGTTGAAACGTATGCTTCAATAGCATTATATTTGAACATCGGCTACTCCATGACTTTGCCCACACAAGGCTGGACCAATTGCTGCATGCAATCACACATAATCCCAGTTCCAGACCCGGAATCAGAGCAACTGTATGAATCATCCACGAAGATCCAATTGGAAACTGGGATGGAATGACAGGAGAGAGGCGTATGTATTTCCGAGGTTGGGACAGCTCCTGGTCAAAAGCAGGGTGGAAGGGAATACTTGCCCCCATTTATAATATTATGACCATAAACAGTACATGTTGCTGAGACAGCCGATTGGCGCATCTAAAGCGTGTGGAGACTTTAACTTTGGGGTGGCAAGGTTTGAAATTTCATTTTCCTGTTTGGATAATTGGTTTTGACATTGGCATCTGCTTTTGTTCGCATCAGCTCAGAATCAGCTTCTTGTTCCCAATAAATTCTGCAACCTGGAGAAGGTGGTGTTGTGTTTATATAATAAAATAGGCATCCTTGGGGACTCACACACGGAACTGGTAATGTTAAAGTTCGAGGAATAAAACCTGGAATGGAAGCCTGATCTCAGGAACAGTGAACATGCCTTTAATTTCCTGCAATCTCATTCATGCAGGTCGCTGAGATAGGGGATGCTACCATCTTTACCCAATCCTGCCTAATTGTGCCTCCAGGACCTGAACAAAATAGGTGACCCTTAATCCCAGAATGAAAACCGCGCGGGAAAGCAGGCCATTCAGCCCTTGCAGTTGACACTATCCCTCTGAAGCACATCCTATCAGACCCACACTCCATACCTATTCCATTCCCCTTCATTTCCCATGGCAGATCCCAGTAACCTTCACATCTACAGACTGTGGGAGGAAACTCACACAAACAAAGAGAGAATGTGCAAACTGCACACAGTCACACGAGACTGGGATCGAATCCATGTCTCTCGAGCAGCGAGGCAGCAGCGAATCAGGATGAACAACAAATGCTGTCCTGACCAGCGACATCCACACCCTGTGGGTGTATCAGGAAGAATAAAAACACATTCACAACATGGACAACGGGACTTACGTCTGCGTGGACATGATTTCAACCAATCGTTTATCCTGGGTAGATACAAGGACACCGATATCACAGAGAAACCAGCGCAATGCGGGATTCAATTACCTGGTGAAGTGGAAACTCATCTACTCAGTCAAACTGGGGACAGAATATTCAACAGTCCCGTGGATGGGAAGGGCTCAATGAGCAGAGAAACCTCCAGATTTACCAGCGAGATCACATATCCCAGAAGGAGATCAATTAAACTGTCAACGGTGCTGTTCATCCCAACCAGCTGCCGGTTTCATAGTGTCAAAGTCATAGACTCACACAGCATGAAAACAGGCCTTTCACTCCTACCAGCTCATTCTGAACATAATGCCAAACTAAACGAGTCGCATCTGATGGCTCTTGTAAATGTGAGGGTTAATAATGCCCTTGTGATATTATTACTGTATTGTTAATATGAATGTCCAGATATAATTCTGTGGACACGGGTTCAAACGCTGGCATGGCAGATGCTGGAATTTTATTTAAACAAATACCTAGAGTCTAATGATGATGCTGAATCAGGAGATCTGATTCACTAATTCCTGATAGGGAAGGAAACTGCCATACCTATCTGGTCTGGCTGGTATGTGATTCCAGATCCATAATATCATGGTTGATTCTGAACTTCCCTCTGTGCAATAAATTATGTACTAGGCATGAATGAATAGCTTTTGTTAATCCCACTGATACTTTCCAATTCATTTATCGATCCAAATATCCTGTAAATATTGTAAATATACTTTCATTCCTCACTGCCTCAGGAGGTGAATTGCACACATAAACCATCCTCTGTTAAAAAAGCCTCTCATGTCTTATTTTAAATCCCTCTTTTCACTTTAAACATTTGCCCTCTCGTCTTGAAGTCCCCGCTCCTTGGAGAAAAGACAGTTACAGTTAACTCCAGCCGAACTCTCAAACATTTATAAATATCTATCAGGTCGCCTTTCAAACTCCAGTGCTCGAGTGAAAGTCGTCTCAGCCTATCCAACCTTTCGTGATAACACAAACCTTCCCCACTAGCCATACGCTGGTATACCTGTTCTAAACCTACTCCAGCTGAATAATTTCCTTGCTATTACTGGGCGACAAGAACTGGACACAGTTTTCCAGAAGAGGCCTCACCCAATGTCCTATTCAACATCAACATAACGTACCAACTCCTACGCTCAAAGGACTGAGCAACGAAGGCAAGATGACATTTTTTTAACCATTCTGTCTATATATGAAGCAAATTAAAATGAATTACGTAATTGCATTCCTGGCCTCCATGTTCCACAACACGATGCAATTCCCGAACATTAATTGTATAAGCCCTACTAATATTTGATGTAGCAAAATGCAATACCTTCCATTTATCCAGATTGAACTTCATGTGATATTTTTAAGCCCAAAGACGCAATGGATTAAGATCCTTCTGGAACCTTAGATCACCTTCTTTACAGTCTCAAATTCTGCTCCCCTTTGCAAGCTTATGAACCATGGCTTCTATGAGTTCCATTGTTTTCTCATACAGGTCAACGATTTTTACTTATTTGTCGTGGCCGTCATTTAGCTGTTTGCAAATCAGGTTACAATTAGTCATGTAGTTAACAATGAGGAAGAAAGTCAAAGACTGCAGGGAGATTGGAAACAATTGGCAAGAAAATGCGCTGAAAGGAATTCAATCCAGTGTAGTGGGTGATAATGAATTTGAGGACGCACAATGAGAAAAGTGTGAATACTGAGTGATTTAAAGTAATAAAAGAGAAATTGGAGTCGACATTCACGAATGTTTGAAGGTGATTGGACAAGGGATTAAGTGGTCTCGAGGGGTTGGAGATACTTTCTGTTCTTGACCGCAGGTGGGAATATAAGAGCAGGGAAATGATGCTGGAACTTTAGCAACGGCCCATTCAAGATCAATAGACAGGGGAATCAAATGGACGGAAGTGCGTACTGCAGGTGCTGGAAATCAGAATCAAGATTAGAGTGGTGCTGAAGAAGCACAGCAGGTCAGGCAGCATCCGAGTTGCAGAAAAAAATAACGTTTCGGGCAAACGCTCTTCATCAGGAATAATGCTGGGAGCCTCGAGGGTGGAGTGATAAACGGGAGGACTGGGTCTGGGAAGAATTTAGCTGAGAGTGCAAGAGGTGGATAGAGATGGGGTTAAAGGTGATAGGTCGGAGAAGAGGGTGGAGCGGATAGGTGGAAAGAAAAATAGACAAGTGGGACAGTTCAGTAGGATGGTGCCAAGTTAGAAATTTGTAACTCAGAAAAGGTGACCGTGGGGAGATGAGGAAACTGGTGAAGACCACGTTGATGCCCTGGGGTTGAGGGTCCCGAGGTGAAAGATCTGGCGTCTGGTGGTGAGGGAATGGCGGTGGAGGAGACCCAGGAACTGCATGTCCTTGGGAGAATCGGGGGACGTGGTAATTGTTGTTTTTGGTCATGGGGCGTTGGAGTTGAATGTTGCGGGTTCCCTGGAAATGTTCTCTGAAGCGCTCTCCGAGAATGTGTCTGTTGGCCCCAATGTAGAGGAGACCGTATGGCGAGCAACAGATGCAATAAATGACATGTGTGGAAGTGCACACGGACATTTAATGGATGTGGAAGGCTCATTGGAGCCTTGGAAGGATGTGAGAGGGAAGATGTGGATGCAGGTTTTGCAATTCCTGTGGTGGCAGGGGAAGGTGCCGTGAGGAGAGGGTGGGTTTTTGGAGGGCGTGGTCTTGACTAGGTAGTCGTGGAGGAAAGAGTCTTTGTGAAAACTGAATAGGGGTGGGAAGGGAAATATAAATTTCCCTGTCACTGCAGGAATTGCAAAACCTGCACCCACAGCTACCTCCTCACCTCTGTCCAAGGCTCTAATGGAGGCTTCCACATCCATCAAAGTTTCTCCTGCACTTCCACACATGCCATATCTTGTATACATTCCGCCCGATGAGGTCTCCTCGAAGTTGTAGAGAGGAGATGTGTTCTCACACAACACTTCAGAGAATATCTCCAGGATACCCGCAAGAATAAACCCCAGTGCCCCAAAGCCAAACATTTCAAATCCTCCTCCCACTCTCCCGAGGACATGATGGTCCTCGGCCTCCTGTATCGCCACTGCCTCATGACCCGATGCCTGGAGGAAGAAAGCCTCATCATCTGCCTCGGGACCCTTCAACCCCATGGAATCAATTTGGACTTCACCCTTTGCCTCATTTCTCCTCCCCCTACCTTACCCCAGTTCCCACCTTCCAGCTCAACACCGTCCGCCTGACTTGTCCCACCTGTGCATCTTCATTCCCACCTATTCACTCCACCTACTTCTCTAACATATGTTCACCCCCCGCCTGCATCCACTTACAGCACTCTCAGCTACCTTCTCCCCAGCCCCACCCCCTTCCCATTTATCTCTCCATCACATGTGCTCCCAGTCTCATTCCTGATGAAGGGCTTTTGCCTGAAACGTCCATTTCTCCTGCTCCTCAAATGCTGCCGGACCTGCTGTGCTTCTCCAACACCACCCTAATCTTGAGGGGATTCAGTTGATTGAGAGGGTTTTCGGATTTTTCTATTGTTGACCACAGGCTGTGGATGATAGCAGAACTTTAGCAACCACCAGTTTAGGGAACAGCTAAAGGACTGAGCACAAGTCTGGTCACCGCATAAATCAATGTTTTTCTTCAAATTGTAAGATAAAAGATGGAAGGCTGAAGTATGCAACTTTGCCCATCAAGACCGTTTCACCAATGAGTTTCTCACTGATTCCTTTCCAAGTCAGGGTGCTATGGGCCTTGCAGGGGAACTTGAAAATGGTGACGCTTCATTGCATCTTCCAGCCTTGTCCTTATAGTCAGTACTGCTGTTGAGATTTGAAGGTTGTCAAAAATGCCCGAATGACTTACTCCAGTGCATCTTATAGAAGGTGCACTCTGCTGCAATTGTGCCTTAGTCCATAATCTTACATGTTTTGGCATCACAAATTAACATCTCAATTTTTTTTAAGGTTAGAATGATTTCCGCCTCTCTGACACTTTCCACAAATCTACTCAAACCTTTATGCCTTTTCCCGAAATCTCTTGCCCCCAGTGTTCGATCTCTCCATCAATAAGAAACGCTTCTTTCAGTCTATCCTATCAATATCCCTGAGTATTTAGTACATCTCAGTCATGTCTTCTCCAATCTCCTCTGTTCGGTTACAAACAACCCCAGTCTGTCCAATGTCTCCTCACAACTGAAACTCTTCAGCCCAGACAATATCCCAGTGAATCTCTACTGCAACGTTCCCAGTGGGATCACATCCATGCAGTACTCTGAATTGCAGAACTGCACACAGTAATCTAGATAGGGCCAAATGAACTTTTTTTCTATTCTGTTACAGTATGAGGGCGTCGCTGGATCGGCAGTATTGATTGATATCCCTAATTGCACAGCGTGCAGTTGAAACTTAACCATATTGGAGTGAGACTGGAGTCACATGGAGGCCTGAGCAGGTAAGAATGGCAGTTTCATTCCTTAAATGACGTCAGATTTTTTTTTCAACAATTGAACATGGATATGTAGGAGTTATTAGATTCGTAATTCCAGATATTTATTGAATCCCAATTCTACCACCTAGCATGGTCGGAGTCAAACCCAGGTCCCTGGTGTCTGAATTAACAGTTCAATGTTCAGTGGTAATAGCGCTCGGCCATTGCAGAAAAGCAGTGAAACTGATCTTATCCAAATAAGTCGCTTTTCCCGATACTGTTCTGTGCCATTTTCCTGAGCTTGACCCCCCCCTCCCCGCCCAATAATATCTGGTCCATATCAGTAAAAGCTGCGACATGTGTATTGATCTCACAAGAGTGGTAACCAAGTGGATCAAATGGTCTGCAGGTCCCGATGGTGGGGTTGGGGCACGTTCACCCAGCAACAGTGACCCCAGCCACACAGACTGATCGGTATCAATGGGAGAGTCTGTATTAGATTCTGCAATGCCTCAGTGAAGTAGGAAATGACTCCGCAAACACATGATGAAAGAGCAGCGCTCTGAAAGCTAGTGCTTCAATTAAACCTATAAGACCATAACCTGGTGTTGGGTGATATTTAACTTTGTACTCCATTGTACAACACTGGCATCTCCAAAGTAATGAAATGCGGTTATGGGATGGAAAGTTTGGTTAGTGATCGTAGGAAGGAAGAAATCTCTGAGAACGGGTGGATTTGAATTCTGACATATGAAACACAGAGATGTGAGCGAGCAGAGCTTGAAGGAAAAAAAAAATCACCTTGGAGAAAATCAAAACTTTAAAACAACTGATTCCTTTGCGTTTTACAAAAGACTGGGACACATAGAGCAATTACAGCCGTGACTCGGATTCGAGCCGAGGTTGCTGCGTCCACAACGCAGAATACAATTCACTATACGATCACGGCAACCTACAGACAAACACACTAAACTCCCGCAGTAAGTACAGTATCATAAGGAATGTTAGGCAGAGCACCAAATGCACGATGTCAGTGCTCCGCGAACAGGAGCAGATATGTGGGAACTCAGAATGCTCTGACCGTTTAATATCGGTTCCCCCAGTGGCTGTGTTGATTCCATCATTAATGTGTTGAGAGCTGAGATATATAGATTTCTCCAAAACATCAAAGACTACGTGGACAGTGCAGCTTTTGTTACCTCCATATCCACCAATATCATTTATTGTATCCGTTGCTCCCGGTGCAGTCTCCTGTACATTGGGGAGACTGGGCGCCTCCTAGCAGAGTGCTTTAGGGAACATCTCTGGGACACCCGCACCAATCAACCACACAGCCCTGTGGCCCAACATTTCAACTCTCCCTCCCACTCTGCCGAAGACATGGAGGTCCTGGGCCTCCTTCACCGCCGCTCCCTCACCACCAGACACCTGGAGGAAGAACGCCTCATCTTCCGCCTCGGAACACTTCAACCCCAGGGCATCAATGTGGCCTTCAACAGCTTCCTCATTTCCCCTTCCCCACCTCACCCCAGTTCTAAACTTCCAGCTCAGCACTGTCCCCATGACTTGTCCTGACTTGTCCTACCTGCCTATCATCTATTCCACCTATCCACTCCACCCTCCCCCCAGACCAATCACCTTCATCCCCTCCCCCATTTAACTATTGTACACTATGCTACTTTCTCCCCACCCCTACCCTCCTCTCACTTATCTCTCCACCCTTCAGGCTCTCTGCCTGAATTCTTGATGACGAGCTTTTGCCCGAAACGTCGATTTTACTGCTCCTCGGATGCTGCCTGAACTGCTGTGCTCATCCAGCACCACTATTCCAGAATCTGGTTTCCAGCATCTGCAGTCATTGTTTTTACCAAATTTTTGTTGAAATATATACTTCAATAGCAATGCATTTTACCATCGGTTACTTCACGAGTTTCCCCACACAAGGCAGTAACCCCTGCTGTCACATAATCCCAGTTCCCAGCCCCAGAATCAGAGGGACTGAGTGGCGCAGTCGCAAATAACCAACTTGATATCAAGATGGGAATGAGGTTGCAGTGATACTCGATGGCTCAAGTGACTCAACGGTGTTTCTATGATGGTTTAGAGGCGCAAGCAATTCCGAGGTTGGGAGTGCTTCTGGTCAAAGGCGGGGCAGAAGGGAAAATCTGTTCCCGTTTATAATAACATAGCAATCTACAGTGCATTTTGCTGAGACAGCTGAGTGCCAGAACTGGAGCATGGGCAGCTGGTTTGAAGTTTAATTTTGCTTCACTATCACCCACTTCCCTGGAATGAATTGCTTTCACCATTTTTATTTCCAATTGTTTAATGTCTCCCTGCAGTCTGCGGCTTTCTTCCACATGGTTCATTTCATGACTAACTGTTGTATGATCTGCACACTGCTAAATCACGGCCACTACAAGTAAATAGCAATCATTGATCTATATTAGAAAACAGTGGAACTCACAGCAGGCATGCTTCGTAGGTTTGCAGGCGACGCCAGAATTGTAGACAGTTAGGAAGATTATCTAAGTTTCAAAAGGATCTTAATCCAATGAGTCGTTGTACTGAAAAATGTAACAAAAAGTTCAGTCTGGATAAATGGAAGGTACTGCATTTTGGTACAGCAAAAAGAGTATGGCTTTACATATGTTGGAGAACACGGAAGCTAGGGGTGCAGGTACATAATTCCTTGTAATTTGCATCACATACAGACGGGATGGTTCAAAGGCATTTAACCTACTTCCCTTCATTGCTCAGTCCTTTGTGTATCGTAGTTGGGATGTTATGTTGAAGTTTTGCAGGACATTGATGAGGCCTCTTCTGGAATATTATGTCCAGTTCTGGTCGCCCAGTTGTGGGAATGATATTATTCAGCTGGAATAGGTTCACAAAAG
Organism: Chiloscyllium punctatum; assembly: GCF_047496795.1. Taxonomy (NCBI): domain Eukaryota; kingdom Metazoa; phylum Chordata; class Chondrichthyes; order Orectolobiformes; family Hemiscylliidae; genus Chiloscyllium; species Chiloscyllium punctatum. Next base: position 69,422,501 of record NC_092768.1, on the reverse strand, counting down.
GTAGACACGCTTGTTGCCAGTGGAAGGTTTGAGTTATAATGAAAGGCTGGATAGGCTGAGACTATTTTCAGATTCCAGATTTGGCTGCTGCAAAACCATATCAGGTTAGGCAGAATCCGAGGAGCAGGAGAATAATTCTTTTTTCGCGCAAGTGTCGTTCACCAGGCTCTTCCCCGAAACGTTGATTCTCCTGCTCCTCAAATGCTGCCTGATCTGCTGTGCTTTCCAAGCACAACACTCTCGACTCTGATCTTTCATCTGCAGTTCTCACTTTCTCCTAGTTGAGACTGTTTTCACTCTAGGTTAGGGGTTTGAGCGGCGACCTGACAGAAGTTTATGAATTATTGAGAGACAAGTTTAGAGTTAACGATAGCAGCCTTTTCCCAGGAGGGGGATTTCAAGACGAGAGGGCATATGTTTAAGATGAAAAGAGAGTTCTTTTAAAAAAAAGACATGTGCGGCATTTTTTTAGGGACGGTGTTTTACGTGTATAATTAACTTGCTGAGGAAGTGATGGATGAGGGTATGTTTGCAACATTTAATGTACAATTGATTCCAAAGAATGAATGGGAAAGTGGGATTTTTCAAATAAATTTATTCATGCCGAGTACATCAGTTATATCCCAGAGGCAATTTAAGATTCAACCACGGTATTATCCATCTGGAGTCTCATGTGGGACGGAGCAGATGACGATGGCAGTTTGCTTCCCGAACTGTTATGAGTGAATCAGATGGGTTTTTCCACACAACTGATTCAGGTCATCACGAGACTCTTCAATTCAAGGTGCTTATTGAATTCAAACTCCACCATCTGTCATGCCAGACCTGAACTCTTTGTCCCCAAAATATTACCTGGGTTTTGGATTAACAACACAGGAATAAAACTACAAGGGCATTATCACCACTCAGCGGATACAGGAGGAGGCAGACGGGAATGGGTTAGTTTACCAGTATGTTCAGCATGGATCGGTTGGACTGACGGGCCTGTTTTCATGTTGTATGAATCTGACTGACGCTATGGAGCAGGCAGCTGGTTGGGATTAAAGGCGCATTGACATCATGACCGAACTCCTGATGGGATATGTAATCCTGCTGGACTCTCCGGAGGTTGTTTTGCTCAGTGACCCCTTCCCACACACCGGACTGGTGAACGGTCTCTCCACAGTGTTACTGATTAAATGATATTCCATTTCTGTGGTTAATTGAATCCCTCCAGCAGTTCCCTCATTGCTCTGCTTTCTCTGTGGTATCGATGTCCTTTTTTCTACACAGGGTAAAAGATCCTTTCAAATTGTGTCCACACAGATACGAATCCTGTTTTCCATGTTGTTAATGTGCTTCCATTCTTCCTCATTCACCCACAGGGTATGAGTATCACTGTTCAGGACAACATTTATTATTCACCCCTCGTTCGTTGATGTCTGGCTACACCACAAACCCGGGTGTGATCCCAGACACGGGTGTCTGTCTGTGGGCAGTCTACACATTCTCTCTGTGTTTGCGTTTTTATTTCTCCCTCAGACCAAAGACGTGCCAGTTACATGGATCAACAATGGGAAATGCAGGCTCATGGGACAGGGTATACCCTGGGGTCTGGTGGGATGCGCTTCGGAAGTACCGTGTGGACTGGAAGGGCCGATTAGACTGCTTCCCCACATGGTGGAGATTCTTGAATTAAGGGTCAGCGCATGTTTTTCTGGTCCTGGAGTCTCTCGTAGGCAGGACTGGGTGAAGATGATTGAATCCCCTGCATAAGGGACATGAATGAATGGGATTGCAGGAAATTAAAGTCATGATCTCTGTTTCTGAGATCAGGCTTGTATTTCAGGTTTTATTCGTCGATCGTAAACATCACCGTTTCCGTGTCCCAACCCCCAAGGATGACTAGTTTAAAATATCACCCCAACACCACCTTCTCCAGGTTGAAGTCTTGACTGTGTGGAAGAAACTGATACTGAGCTGATGCGAGCAAATGTCGCTGCCACCGCCAGTGTCGGAAACACAGATCCAGACAGAAAAATCATCTTTTAAACCCACCACTGCAAAGTTAAGGGCTCAACACGCTCCACTTGTACCACTCAGCTGCCTTAGAAAGATGTGGCGGAAATGGCTATGATCGTATAAAAGGGGACAACCATTCCCTTGAGCAGGAGCACAATCAACTGCGGAATTTCGTGCGCCTCTGTACCATCACAGAAGGAGAGGACGCTCACCTATTACATCACTGGAGCCAGTGAGTAAATTTGCACACACATTCCCATCCCCATTTCCAGTTGGATCTGGGCAGCTGTGCCGTTGTTAAGCTAAAATGCTACTGAAGCATACATTTCAACAATATCCTGTACTGTCCCCCGAGTCTTTGATGTTTTGTCGAATTCGATCAATCTCATCTTTCAACATTCTCATTCAAGGGATCTCCACAGCCTCTGAAGACATCCAACTGAAAGATTCAGCTCATTCTCAGTTCCCACATGTCTGTCACTGTTCGCTGAGTACTGATATTGTACATTTGCTGTTCTTCCGAACATTTCCTTTGCTAGTATACTTATTACTGTTTGCAAGCATCCTGTTCTGTGGTTACTGTGATCGTGGTTGTCGGTATTTTGCATTGTGACCACAGCAACCTCGATTTGAAACCAAATCACGGCACTAAGTGTTCTCTCCGTTGTCCTTTTTGTGATACATGCTCAGAAATTAATTGTTTTACCTTTAAATTCCGCTCTCTTACATCTCTGCGTTTCATATATCAGGATTCAAACACACCCGTTGTCGGAGATTTCCCTTCTACCCACGATCATTAAACCTCCTTTCCGTCCCTCCTCCCATTTTTCTGAGGCAATGCACAACCTATCACTCTCTTTCACATTCATACTGTTTTGTCTATGATGCTGCTGCGGTCACTGTTGTTGGGTGAACCTGCCCCAATTCCACCATCGGGATCTTCAAACAAGTCGATCCATTTGGATCCCATGGTTGTGAAATCAATCCCCATGTAGCAGCTTTTACTGACATAGGCCAGAGACAATTGGAGCGTCAGGCTCATGGAAAATACCCAGGGCAGTTTGGGTGAAAAGACATTTTATTGGAAAAGATCAGCTTTTGTGACTTTCTGTGTTGGTCTTGTGATAATTTCATAGGATTGACAGTCCAGAGACTGAGGTAATAGTCTGGGTACTCGGGCTTGAATAGCACCATGCCATGATTGTCAAATTTGGATTCAAAAAATATCTGCAAGGAAGAATCTAATGACTACTATACATCCATTGACAATTGTTGAAAATAAATCTGTTTCACTGATGTCATTTCGGGATGGAATTTGCTATCCTTACTTGGTCTGGGCTGCATGTGACTTCAGACTCATAGCAATATTGTTGAGTATCAACTGCCCTCTGGACAGTTCGAAATGGGTAATAAATTCTGCTTTGCCAGAATCGCCCTCACACTAATCCAGAAATTTTAAAACAAATGCTCATTAGGCTCCAGCAAGTGAGTTGTGTGCAGTTCTGTAAGTAACATTATAGCAGGGATGTGATCACACTGAGAAAATTGCAGGAGATATTTCCTGGGATACTGTTTGGGCTGAAGAGTTTCCATTGTGAAGAATGACAGGACAGAGTGGAGTGTTTGTCGCAGTGTAATGGAGACGTGGACAAGACATGAATGAGTTAGGGTATGGACAGGGTTGACTGAATGAGTTTCCCATTGATGGAGGGATCAATCAGCAGGGGCCAGAGACTTCAGGAGAAAGACAGAAAGGTTTGAGAAGATGTGCGGAAAAGCTTTATCAGCCATCGGGGGGGGGGGGGGGGGGGGGGGGTTGGAATTTGGAATACACTGTCTGCATTTTTCAGAGTGGCAGAAACCCTTATAATCTGAATAAATATTCAGATGTGAACGTTTGATGCCAAGACATATAAGGCTGTGGGGTAAGCATTCTGAAATAGGATTCAGTTCATTAAGCAGTTGTTTTTGACAAGTGTGGCCACATTTGGTTGAAGGGCCTCCTTTGACACTCTTGTCCTCGGTAGTATAATGGTTTGCGTCCCCGCCTGTCACAGGGCTCAATTCTCCGCTGGGGACAGTGTAAATGTTTTAAAACTGTCGCTCCATTTCCAAGTGCGGGTATTGATACCTGTCCTTCCAACCTCGATGGGGCATGTCTGAGGAAGGACAGTGCTGCCTGAATCAAGGTGGGGAAGGACTGCAGCTCTCAGGGAGGCAGAGTGTCAGTGAAAGTGCAAACACGTGACCTCTGCAAACAACAACTTGTGAATGTGTTGGAATGAAAAGCATTTGACAGACTTGTTCAGGATTGAAGTGTTTACGAGAAGCAGGAACCTGAGGAAGAAACAACATAAACACATTCAAATATGAGTGCAGAAACATTTCCCGCAGGACGAATGAAATTGTAAAGGACAGAGTAGCGTTTCGATACATTGAATTTGGGTTGATTTGCTTTGATGAGGCTGAGTTACCAGGGTATAAAGCCATTAAAAAAATGATACAGCAGTTGTTCACTCTGATGGAACATTGTCTCAGTAATTTGCACTGCTGTTCATTGGGACGGTTAGGTTGATTGACAAAGTTAAATTGCCCTCTCGTGTCCAGGGACTGAATTAAGTAAGTTAGGTGAATTAGCCATGGGTAACGCGGGGACAAGTTCAGAAGTCACAGGACGACAGGTTATAGTCCAATAGGTTTATTTGAAACCATAAGGGGGAGGGCTCCCTCTTCCTCAGGTGAAATATACGGGAATAGGGAGGGGAGCGAGGTCTGGGAGAGATAACCTTCAGAGAGTCGACACCAGCTCGATTGAGTGAAATGCCCTTTCTGCACTGTAGGATTCTGTGATTCTATCGGAGAGGATAATGTTGGTGTTTACTGGGGTGTAAAGCCATTAGAGAAGATGCTGACGGGGTGTAGTGAGGATGAGATTTTATTCACTTGTCTTCTTGGAAAATTGAGAACAGTTATCGCTGAACCAAGGAAGACTTAGAGGGTTTTTTTTCCGGTTATGAAATGTTTGGACAGAGTAAATGGGTGGAAAATTCCCTCTTTCAAGTAAGTAAACTTCCAGATGTCAGGCATTCAAATCATTTGAATAAAACCTTTGAAGGACAAAAAAATTATAACAGAACCGTTGTCACTCCGAGAATCTGTTTTTCAAAATATTTGAAAAGGCACATTTGGTGACATACAAGGAATAAATTTCACAAGGTGAGCGACAGCGTATGGCGAGGTAAAGGAGTAGGGGTGTGGTGTAGTCGGTCGGAAGTTGTGGGGAAACAATGTCTAATTTGGTTGACTTTGAATGCAAAGACATTTCGTGAAGATGTGCAGCTGAATAAGATTCGATTCCAAAACTCTATGTTTAGAAAGATTTGGCATAATATTCCACTTCAAGCATTGTAAATGGAACTGAGCGGATTTTTTTTTATTGCGATGGGAAGATATTACATAATGAATAGGAAGTGACCAGTTGCTGGGAGATCGACTTCGTGCTTTAATCACATGCGTTAAAGATGTGAGGACAAACACCAGGATGTTTGGTCCATTTAATACTCGGTGAAATCTGCCAAAGTAACGAGCAACAAAACTGCAATTCAACCCTTAGCTTTTCTAAGAAGTACTCTCCTTAAGCTGAAATAAAGTTGGAGCAAATTTGAATACAACATTAAACGTTCCAATGAGATAAATCTAATTCACTTCCGGTATTACAATGAACATTGTCAGGCTGCAGCAAAATTAAAATGAAACGAACAAACAGCGTTTCTTGCGGTTTAATCCAATTCAGGTTCAGCCATATTAGAAAGGCCATTGAGCCACAACATCGTCTTTATCTCCATCTCCATGGCTGCTTCTTCACGTGAGAGAAAAAGTCACTGAAGAAATTATGATTCAAATGAAGGTGAGAATATGACGTAAAAGTCTTGTTCTCTGTTTGATTCTGACACAGTTCAGACTCAGAATGTATCAATGACAGCTATTCATTCTGAGCAGCATGGCTATTTATTGGAATTTGCTGTCATTATAATTCTGGTGAAAGCAGAAACACATTGGCGTGGATTCGATTCCGCTCTGGAAATTTATCATCCATGACTTTCACTACATGTAACCTGATGAGGTCACATGTCACTGCTTTACAAAATGTGCTGAGGAGACCGAGCGATTATGGCGGTGGGTTATTATACTGTTGTTCTCCACATTCACGGATTCGAGTCACACTCTGGTTGCTAACTTCACAAACTGCTCCAGCAGTTTTCCTTTGCACGTCAGATTGGGTCGAGAATCTTGTTCTTGCCCTTCACTGCACGGGAGATTGACGAGCAATCGGCACCACATTAAAGTCGAAATGAAGAACGAGAGCAGTCATTCTATTCAATTGTGCATTAAATTGTTGTAATAAGAATGAAAGCATTTTTCTTTCTGCCCCACATTCCATCTTGTCTTTCTGTGAAGTTACATCGAAAGAAAGAAAAACAGATAACAAGAGATCAGGAGCACGACTTTATCCAATGGGGTTGTACATGAGTATTTTAACCTAACACTTCACAAAATGATTTGATCAGTATTTCAAACAGTCATTCGGAATCGGAACCGCAGAAAACATCTCCAATGAAATGAACCTTTCATTCTTCCACAAATTTCTGCTGTGTGTGAACCATACAACGATTCATCATCCAGCGTGATCACTGACTTGCCAACTGTGCAAGGTCTACCAACTTTCTTCAGCAATCCCAGCTTCTGGACACAGCCACCTGTGTTATGCCCAGTGTCATTTGTTGCACCCAGGCCACAGCACATTTCCTCTTCCTGAGTTTCTGAGCCTTGTTCCTAATCTGTCTGATCTGTTTAATAAATGTTTCCTATCACTTCAGCTCATTCGCTCACAATTCTGAGCTTATGAATAAAATGAGGCATTAGACCAAATGTTAAAAAAGTGGAAGTGTGCCACTCAGCCCATCGAGTCTGCCCCAACATTCAATGAACTCATGGTTGATCTGATTCTCTTCAACTCGATTCTGTTCACTTCCCTCGACAAAGTTTCATCATCTTTCTGATTAACTATCGGTCACAGTTTGAAAATACCCAACAACTCAACCTCAACAGTGGGTGCCACAAATTGCCACTGACTTTCTGGCCCCTGAGTAAAGAAATTTTTCATCATTTCTGAAATAAGTAGGCAATACCTAATTCTGTGTTCATTTCGATTGGTGCTCTCCTCACACCATAGGGCAAGCCACCTGCCTGTATCTACCCTGCCAAGATCAAATAAATATTGAACGTTTATAATTGTTATTATGTGATTATAGAGCTCCCCTCCACCTCCTTTGTTTCAAGTAGAATAATCCCAGCCTAACCAATCATTCCATGAAGCTCCATTTTATATAGAGTTAGCAACATGTTTGTAAATCTCTGCTGGCCCTTACAGCGTCCTTACGAAGTTATAAGACAGGTGGAGAAATTTCGGTGAGGAAACAGGTTGAAAGTTCAGGCGCAGATGGGAATGGAACTTGAAATCAGAAAGCGATTGAAATCGGATTGATCCACAGAAGGACCAAATGCAGCAATGATAACTCTGACAAATGAGAATCTAATCATATTCTATTGAAATTCAATGGCTTCATTGTAACTGAATTCCTCCGTGTAATCGTCCTGGGAGGGAGTATTTAGGAGAAATGGAACCTTACCGCCCATATGAAAAAGTTGACTACAATAACATGTCCGTTGGTCGACTTTGTTTGATTATTAACTCAATTCTCGTCTCCGTGAAGCCTACGTTGTCCGCAACGCACGAATTACATTTTTAACAGAACTCTCTCATTTGCCGAGGTGGGTGCAGCTTCAATACCACTGAAGGAACTGGACACCCTCCACGACAATGCAGTCACTTAACTGCACATTCTTCAAGACCTGAATATTTATTCCCTTAATTGCTAAGGCACAATTGCAGCAGAGTGCACCACCTAGAAGATTCACTGGAGTACGTCATTCAGGTTTTGTTGACAGAACCTTCAATGTTCAAAAACTTTACCGACTATAATACAAGGTTGAAGATGCACTGAAATGTCACCGTTTGCAAATTACCATCCAAGGAACATATCAACATGACTTGGGGAGGAGTCAGTGGTAAACTCATTGAGTGATGAAGCGGTCTTGATGGTCAAAGAGTTATACTTCAGCCCTCCACCTTTTATCATACAATTTTTAAAAAATTGACTATTGCATGGACCAGACTTGTGCTCATTCCTTTGGTTGTTTCCTAAACTGGCCCTTGCTAAAGATCGAATATCATCCTCAGCCTGTGGTCAACAATAGAAAATATCCAAAAACCTTCTCGATCAACTGATCTCCCTGTCCAACAATCTTCAGAGATCTGTAAATGTCCACTCCAAGATCTCTTTGTTCCTGTACACCACTCAGAATCTCCACTGTTATTGTTTCAACTCCCCAAATTCATTACCACTTATTGGTCTGGATTCAGTTACATTCGCCATTTTTCCTTTCTACCTGATTGTTACATCCCTGCGGTCCCTGAAATTATTCATCATAATCAACTATACAAACAATTGTTGTATCTTCTGTCAACTTCTAAACCATGACTCCTACAACTAACTTTGAATTATCGATCTAATGAGGAAACAGTGGTACTACACTGGAAACAGGCATCCATACATGGTTCATTTTTGAATGGTATGAATACCTAAAATAACAGCAGAATCGGACCCTTGCTGTCATTTGTAAACCTGATGGTGACTCTGCAGGTTGGTCTCCTGACTGATTCCTTCTCACATATGCGAGTGGTGAATAACCTGTCCAAGTTGTGACTGAGCAAGTGAGTTTATACTTCAGCTGGTAATTGAATCCTTTCCTGCAGAACCCGCCTGCATGGGCCTGACTTCATTACGGCGTGTGTATCCTTGTGTCTGTTTAGTTTGGATAAGCAGCTTTATTTGAGTCCACGCTGAGACGGCTCCCAATTATCCCCGTCATCCATGTGTCTTTTGTATCCTTCCTTATTCTCCCACGGAGTGTGACCATCATAATCTGAACAGCACTTGTTTTTCACCCTTAACACTCCTTGACCTGAGTCAGAGGGAATTTATGGGTGAACCGTACTATTGTGCGACTGGAGTCATATATTGGCAGGTCTCGTTAAGGACGGCAGATTTCCCTTTTGAAGGGAAATGAATGAATGGGTTTTCAGCAAATTAAAACCTTTTGTCACTGTTCCTCTGAGCGGGTTTATATTCCAGTTTTATTCATCAAATCTAATTACTACCAGCTGCCATGCGCCATTCTCCAAGGGTTGCTGTCCCAAATATAGCCATTACATTTGCAGATGACACGAAGATTGGTGGAGTACCAGAAATCATAGGGGAGTGTCAAAGACTGAAGGAGAATATAGATAGACAGGAGAGTTGAGCGGAGAATTGGCAGATGGCGTTGAATCCAGGCAAATGTGAGGTAATGCATTTTGGGAAGTCTAATTCTCGAACGAAGTGTACTGTAAACGGAAGAGCCTTTGGTAAAGTTGATGAGCAGAGCGATTGGGAGTTCAGATCCTTTGCACCCTGAATGTAGCTGCACAGGTGGATTGAGTGGACAAGAAGGCATATGACGTGCTTGCCTTCACCGGACGGGGCATTGAGCATAAGAGCTGGCATGTTAAAATTGTACAAGATTTTGGTTCAACCGCATTTAGAATGCTGTGTACTGTTCTGGTCGCCAACTTACCAAAATGGTTTGCACGTTTATGAAAGAGTGCAGAGAAGGTTTATGAGGATATTGCCTGGTATGGAAGATGCTAGCTCTGAAGAGAGGTTGAGTAAGTAATGTTTGTTTTTATTAAAGAAAACGAGATTGAGGGGGAACTGATTGACGTCTACAAAATCATGAAAGGTATAGCCAGGGTCGATAGAGTTAAGCTTCTTACCAAGGTGAGGGATTCAATAATGAGATGTCACACGTTCAAGATGAGAGTTGAAAAGTTTAAGAGGATGGTAAGTACTTGGATAGTATTAAAGGCAAGCACGGTAGATTCATTTCAGGTGCGTCTGGACAGATGCATGAGTAGATGGAGTGCAGAAGGATACAGTTGTTTTGGAATTTAGTGATAGGTTTAGACAGTGGATCAGCTCAGGCTTTGACGTCCAAAGGGTCTGTTTTTGGCCTGTAAATTTTCTGTGTTCTCTGTTCCTCTGTGTTCACTACACTACCAACTGCATGCTACATTGCTACATCTCAGAGAATGACATTGTCAATTCCAATTATCACAGAGGGAATTCGAATATGACTAGCGGCTGTGTCGGAATGAAAGTGATGTATGCTGGATTGGAATGTTTACTCGGATCAAAAGGCTGATTTGGAGACGATGTGATCAGAAACAGCTCTTCTTGTCAAAGTAACAAAACAGCGCATTGTTAAGGAAAATTTCAGAGAATGTTTTCAATTAATTGACCTCTCGCTTAAGACTCCAGCACGCTTCAGCTGAGCCAATCTGCAGTGGAGGTTAATGCTGCTGTTGTATCTTAATAATCTAATAAATGGAGACAAATATGACCTTCCTCCCCGCGTTTGACCAGGAACACTCCCAGCTTTGGCATTTCATGCGCCTCTGTACCATCATATAAGAACCATGTCCTCACTTTCAAAGCAGTCATTCCATTTCAATACCGTGGTTATGAGATCATTTCTCGTGTCGCAGCTTTTACAACATGGACCATAGATTATTGGAACATCCGGCTCAGCAAAAGGACACAGGGTAGCAGTGAGGAAAAGAAAATTTATTTGGAAGTACCTCTCTATGTGGACTTCTACATCATTTATTTCACTTGCTCATTTGGCTCTATCTAGTCTATTGTGTGCAGTTCTGCAATTCTCATGATACCACGGATATGATAGCACTGGAAATGATGCAGGAGTGATTTACCAGGATATTGTCTGGGTCGAAGAGTTTCAATTATAAAGAGAAATTGGATAGTCTGGAGATGTTTTTCTTAAAGCAGAAGAAATTGAGAGGAGACATGATTGAGATGTACAAAATAATCAGGAATAGAAGGTGTAGACTGAAATAATCATTTCTCTTTGATGGTGAGATCGATCACGGGGGGAAAGGAAGGTGGCATAGACTTAAGGAGAGAAGAGGAAAGATTTGAGTGAATGAACAGACAAATGTTTTGAAACAGCAATTGGTTGAAATATGGAACTCAGTGCATACAAAGGTTGGAGATGCAGAAATCCTCATAACTTTCAGAAGTATTCAGATGTGAATTTTAAGATGCCAAGACAGACGAGGCTATAGGCCAAGTGATTTTACAAAGTGTTCGGATAGATAAGCGAATGTTAATATCCAGTAATACAAAATAGGCTTCTTTTTGCATAAAATTCCTGGATAGTACCACCGTATGTCGCTGCATGAGATCCGGTTCAATCCGCTTCCAGGATGAATGTTTGCATATTGGGAGGGATCAGTGGGTAGAACTGCACATTTCCACGCCAGGAACCAGCATTCGATTCCAGAATTGTTTGACTGAGTGTGTGGAATTTGAACTCTCATGCTCTCTCTCTCCCTTGTGAGTTTCCTCTGGCTGCTCCGATTCCTTCCCACAATGCAAAGGTGTGCAATTCAGGTCAATGGCAAACGAAATCTAAATGGACTGTAAGTGTTGTAAATCAGAGTCAAAAGTCAGAATTGCAGCTGGAGGAAAACAGAATGACCGTTTCAGGTCAACAGACCCTTCCTCGGAACTGTTGTTAATTCACAATGTTAACTCTAACTTCTCTCCACTGAGCTCCCTGACTCGCTGAGCTTTTGGAACAATTTCCATTTTTGTAGGTGGATCATAAATGCGGATTTAGAAAGATAGAGTGGCGGAGTGTGAATATCTTCCATGGCACAGTGTAGACTCGACTGGCCAAATGTTTTCTGTATGCACTGTGTCTAATTCTATTAACTCTGTATCTGTAAGTCTTTGTCCTTTTTTTAGTCTTTGTTATTAACATCTATCCTATCATGTGAATTGCAGAACAGGACAATCGACGTTTTGGGCATAAGCCACCACCAATCCGTTACCACCTGACGCCTGGAAGATGAACGCCTCATATTCTGCCTTAGGACCCTGCAACCACATGGGAAAAATGTGGATTTCAATGGGTCCCACGTTACCCCTCGCTACACATTATTACAGTCTGAAGCATCAAACTCAGCACCACCCTCCGGATCCATACATCTCTCCCCGTCTGACATATCACCTCTTCCCCTGTCTCAAACCACCATTCACTTTCCCAGCTACCTTGCACCCAACTCCAACCCCCTCCCATTTATCTCCCAGCCCCCACACACAAGTATCATTCCTGATCAAAGACTTATGCCAGAAGCGTTTGTTCTCCCGCTCCTCGGATACTGCCTGACCTGCGATACATTTCCAGTATGACACTATCGCCATGGCGAAGATAGACGAGCTCTGCTCAGGCTCTTTATCTGGGAGCGGAGAAGACTGAGTGAGGAAGTGATTAAGGTGCACATTAAGGGGATCGGTATGTGTGATAGGAACAAACTTCTTCTGGGAAGAGTTAACAACCAGGGATCTCCGTTAAACACAAGGGAGAGGGTGCTCAGACGAGATTTCGGAAGAACGTTTTCACTCTTAGAGTGTTGTTTATTTGGAATTCACTGTTTGAACGTGTGGTAAAGGTATGAGTCAGCAAAACATTTCAGGAGTATTAAACTGAATACCTGAGAAGCTAGAGCACACATGGATAAGGATCAGGTACTGGAAAGTGGGGTGAAGCTAAACAGATGTCTGATGAAAGAACCGAACACTGTATAGAAAATACAGAGCATGAAAGCATGGGAAGGGTAAAGGCACGAAAACTACTGGCGATCTGTTACAAGGGGTCTGCGGAAAGTTACACCTGTCAAAAGGTTACTGGGGCAGGATGGAGCCAGTGTGACAGGATGGGATAAGAATAGTGGAATGTTCTTAGACCAATAAGCAGAGTCAGACTGGGCTGAAAGTTTAAAATGGCAGGCTGAGATAATAACAAACAGTAAAGTCAGACTCGCCTACTCAATATCATCATGGCAGTTTGGGACAAGTCATGACAATACATACTAAGGACATGACTTTAAATAATTAATTGATAGTTAAGTCAGCCTGCTTGACACGCTTGTAGATGGAAAGATATGACATTAAATATCTAAACAGTAGTTAGTAGAGTCAGCTTGGAACAGGGAAACATTGTGATAGATGGGGTAGGTAAGTATCTAATCATGACAGGTTAGTCTGGGATGGAAGTTCATTGTAGCACAGGTGGCTGTAGAATATCTAATAGTGAAGTCGAATAATATGAAGTAGAATTATAAAGAAACCATAGTGACAGAAGTAGAACGATAATGGGACCTAACACTGTTGGTTTATTGTACAGTTGGAGTGAGGTAATTCTGACTAACATAGTTGGGGAGTCTGATAAGCTAAAAAACATGATGAAAGAAAAGGTAAGAAGTGATGGAGTTTAATTAGTGCACGGCACGGTGGCACAGTGGTCGGCACTGCTACCTCACAGTGGGTTCAATTCCTGCCTCAGGCGACTGACTGTGTGGAGTTTGCATGCTCTCCCCGTGTCTGCTCTGGTTTCCTCCCACAGTCCAAAGATGTGCAGGTCAGGTGAATTGGCCATGCTAAATTGTCAGTAGGTTAGGGGTATGGGTGGGTTCTGCTTTGGTGGGGCGGTGTGGACTTGTTGGGCCGAAGGGCCTGTTTCCACACTGTAAGTAATCTCATCTAAAATCACATACATGTGAGGTGCTGCACTTTGGGAAAGCGGGACTTATACACGTAATGGTAAGATCCGAGGGAGTGTTGCTGAACAAAGAGACTTTGGAGTGCAGGTTCATAGCTCATTGAAAGTGGAGTCGCAGGTAGATAAGATAGTGAAGAAGGCGTTTTGGATCCTTTCCTTTTTTGGTCAGTGTGTTGAGTACAGGAGTTGGGAGGTCATGTTGCGGCTGTACAGGACATTGGTTAGACTACTGTTGGAATATTGCGAGCAATTCTGTTGGCCTTCCTATCGGAAAGATGTTGTGAAACTTGGAAGGGTTCAGAAAGATTTACAAGAATATTTCCATGGTTGGACTTTGAAGTATAGGAAGAGGCTGAACAGGCTGAGGCTGTTATCCCTTGAGCATCAAAGGCTGAGGGGTGACCTTATAGCGGTTTACAGAAGTGTGAGGAGCATGGACATTATAAATAGACAAAGTCTTTTCCCTGGGTCGGGGAGTTCAGGACTAGAGGGCATAGTTTTAGTTTGAGAGGGGAATGATTTAAAAAAGAGACCCAAGGGACAACTTTTTCACACAGAGGGTGGTACGTGAATGGAATGATGATGTGATGGAGGCTGGTACAATTGCAACATTTAAGGGGCATGTGAATAGGAAAGGTTTCGAGGAATATGGGCTAGTTGCTGGTAGGTGGGACTAGATTGGGTTGGGATATCTGCTCGGCATGGACAAGTTAGACAGCAGGTTCTGTTTCCATGCTGCATATATCAATGACTGTATGATTCTATGCCATGGATCCTGAGGTTCAGGGCGATTCAAGCATTTGTTTTCTGAATGTCACTGCTTTTGTTTGCAAATAAAAGATTTACTCCTTGAAAAACACCTCGCATCTGCTGGTGATTGTTGACATTTTCTCCGACAACCGCAACTTTGGGTGCAGTAAAACTGTGGCGACTGCAACTCTGTGGCGCAATGAAAAGCGTGTTAGATTGCTACAAATTTGGTAACTTTGATATTCAAAGTTTGTGGGTTGAACTTCACCAGAATTGGAGATAAGTTCAGTTTTCAGCTGAATCATTGATTGTTGTGCTGATTAATCGCCAATTCCTGTCGCCTGGAGTTCTCGTCCATGCCACTGACCAGAGGAAATTCCTTCCCTTCTTGGTTGTGAGTTTTTACGGAGTCATGATCAGACCAAAATCAGATGCTCACCCGCAAAACCTGCAAACTTCGTTCAGAAACCCAATGTCTGTAAACACATTTCCCTCCCAAAGTTGCACAGAAACTGTCGATTGCTTAAATGTCTTCATCCCGTTGTGTGACAGGTTGTTGTGGATGATCTGGGGAAAGACATTGACGTGTTTGGTCAGCCATGATGATATCAAACGGTGTGTAGGACACATGTTTGGCAAGCCTCCTCCTGTTCCTCTCTTTCTGTGCTGTTTCTTACAGAGGGTTTTCAAAATTAACCTGATGAGGGCAATGTGAATCTAGACTACGGAATATCTAGGTGCTCCCCTTTACCCCACCGCTCTCACAGCCAGAACAGACAGCTTCTATTGCAGCTTTAGATCAGACAGTGAAGGATTCTCTCAGGCGCTCTGTCAGACTGCATGCTCCTTCACATAGGTTTCCAACTGGGCAAATGGAGCAAGCAAACGTGTGGACATTGGCTTTCAGGGACAGATTTCCACTCTGCTAGGCTGCAGTTCTGGTCTGGTCACATGAATTTCTAACACGCTGAGTCTTTCTGTATTCTTCCTACTTTACGATTTAAACTGCAATTGAATTTTTGTTATTGTATAACATTCTTACATCTTCAATATTCATGCAAACTGTGCAACGTGTTCTTGGATGTAGGAATGTTGAAGATTATTAATGAATGCAATATTGTTTCATGTTACTTGTATGAACTTTCAGAAGGAAGTTGGTGAAGTTTCATTGATTCGAATTCTGTGCTGATTGAAGCTGATCGAATGAAAAGCCCTGCGACAGCGGCAATGTAACATTGTCTGTGAACAACGCAGGAACCAACGGAAACCCATTTTTCGATGTAGTCGATTTTTCACATTCTTTTTTGTTCCTTTTGTATCCTTTTCGTGAACCTGATGCTTCAATAATCACAGATTCATGTCAGTTTCACCTTGTCTACCTGAGGTTTAATTTCAGAACAAGACGGTTCAGGGAAATGAAGCAGGGCAGGATATCACCACCAAAGATCCCATAGTGTTGTGGTTCAGTGGTTAGTGCTACAGCCTCAACAGGATCCAAAGTTCGATTCCAGCCTCGGTGGACTGTCTGTCTAGAGTTTGCACATTCTCCCCATATCTGCGTGGGTTTTTTCCGGTTGTTCCAGTTTCCTTCCACAGTCCAAAGATTGTGCAGGTCAGGTGAGTTGGTCATTCTAAATTGCCCATATTGCATTTGTCAGAGGGGAAATAGTTCTGGTTGGGTTACTCTTCGGAGGGTTGGTGAGTATTTATGGGGCCCGAAGGGTCTGTTTCCATATTATAGGGAATCTAATAATCACAACAAAAGTAGAGCAGTTGAGTTAAAATTCCAAAGGTACGTGTAGGTCACGTGACAGGTTCGCTGTCTGCGGCTCCAGTCGCGCAATTGGTCAGCGCCGAATACTTAAAGGTGTGTAAAATGCCAAGGTTGTAAGTTCAATGTTTGTCTAAAGATGCTGTTACTGACATTGACCAGGGATTATTGAAGCATCAGACTGAAGCGCAGTTGAAAACAATGCTGAGTAAACTAGCACTTATTTGAAAACTCCAGTTTCTGACGTGGGGAAATGTTTTTTTTTAAGAATACAGCGCAGTACAGGCCCTTCGGCCCTCGATGTTGCACCGATCCAAGCCCACCTAACCTACACTAACCCACTATCCTCCATATACCTATCCAATGCCCGCTTAAATACCCATAAAGAGGGAGAGTCCACTACTGCTACTGGCAGGGCATTCCATGAGCTTACGACTCGCTGAGTGAAGAACCTACCCCTAACATCAGTCCTATATCTACCCCCCCTTAATTTAAAGCTATGCCCCCTTGTAATAGCTGACTCCATACGTGGAAAAAGGTTCTCACTGTCAACCCTATCTAACCCCCTAATCATCTTGTACACCTCTATCAAGTCACCCCTAAACCTTCTTTTCTCCAATGAAAACAACCCCAAGTGCCTCAGCCTTTCCTCATAGGATCTTCCTACCATACCAGGCAACATCCTGGTAAACTTCCTCTGCACCCGTTCCAGTGCCTCCACATCCTTCCTATAGTATGGCGACCAAAACTGCACACAATATTCCAGATGCGGCCGCACCAGAGTCTTATACAACTGCAGCATGACCTCAGGACTCCGGAACTCAATTCCTCTACCAATAAAAGCCAGTCTGCCATATGCCTTCTTCACTGCACTATTTACTTGGGTGGCAACTTTCAGAGATCTGTGCACATGGACACCAAGATCCCTCTGCTCTTCCACACGACCAAGTAGTCTACCATTAGCCCAGTAATCCATCTTTTTATTACTCTTTCCAAAGTGAATCACCTCACACTTAGCTACATTGAACTCCATTTGCCACCTTTCTGCCCAGCTCTGCAGCTTCTCTATATCCCGCTGTAACCTGCCATATCCTTCCTCACTGTCTACAACTCCTCCGACTTTCGTATCATCCGCAAACTTGATCACCCAACCTTCTAACCCTTCCTCCAGGTCATTTATGAAAATGACAAACAGCAATGGTCCCAAAACAGATCCTTGCGGAACACCGCTAATGACGGCACTCCAAGATGAACCTTTGCCATCAACTACTACCCTCTGTCTTCTTCCAGCCAGCCAATTCCTAATCCAAACCTCCAACTCACCCTCAATGCCATATCTCTGTATTTTCTGCAGTAGCCTACCATGGGGGAACTTATCAAACGCCTTACTAAAATCCATATATACCACATCTACCGCTTTCCCCTCATCTACCTCCTTAGTCACCTTCTCAAAGAATTCAATAAGGTTTGTGAGGCACGACCTGCCCTTCACAAAACCATGCTGACTATCCTTGATCACATCATTCTTATCCAGATGTGCATAAATCCTATCCCTTACAATTCTCTCTAAGACTTTGCCCACAACAGAAGTGAGACTCACTGGCCTATAGTTACTAGGATTATCCCTACTCCCCTTCTTGAACAAGGGAACCACGTTTGCTAGCCTCCAGTCCTCTGGCACTACTCCTGTAGACAAAGAGGACTCAAAAATCAAGGCCAATGGCTCTTCAATCTCCTCCCTTGCTTCCCAGAGAATCCTAGGATAAATGCCATCAGGCCCAGGGGACATATCTATTTTCACCCTTGCCAGAATTTCCAACACCTCTTCTCTACATATCTCAAAGCCATCCATTCTACTTATTCGTGCCTCAGTATTCATATCGACAACAATGTCCTGTTCCTGATTGAATACTGACGAAAAGTATTCATTCAGTGCCTCCCCAATCTCTTCAGCCTCCACACGCAACTTCCCATTACTATCCTTGATTGGACCTATTCCTTCCCTAGTCATTCTTTTATTCCTAACATACCTATAGAAAGCCTTAGGGTTTTCCCTAATCCTACCAACTAAGGACCTTTCATGTCCCCTCCTTGCTGCTCTTAACTCTCTCTTCAGGTCCTTCTGGGCTACCTTATAACTCTCAATCGCCCCTATTGAACCTTCACGCCTCATCTTTACAAAGGCCGCCCTCTTCCATTTAACAAGGGATTCCAATTCCTTATTAAACCACGGCTCCCTCAGACGACCCTTTCCTCCCTGCCTGATAGGTACGTACTTATCAAGGACACTCAATAGTTGCTCCTTGAACAAGTTCCACATATCAATTACGCTCTTGCCTTGGAATCTACTTTGCCTTTGTTAAACATACCAATTATTAACAGAAAATCTGCAAATATTCCCCAGGTGAATATACAATTGTGGATAGAGAAATAGGGGTGAAGTTTTAGCTTAATGACCTTCCGCAAATAGCTGACCCAGCACTAGATTACATCCTGGAAAAGTCTGGTTAACACGTTTCATATCATTCCATTTCCTGCAAGCTGCACAGCTCATTAAACCAATCGAAAGTATTAGATGTATCTCTTTGTGGAGTTTGACTGTTGTCAGTTAACCTGGTAAAGGATATGGGCAAGTAGTTTTGCTGTTGGGAGGAACAAAGGGTCAAACTGGAATAAGGTTGAGTCTTGACGCAGGATTTCTCAAGCGGAGACAAAAGAGTATTAAATGGACTCCCTCCCCTTTCGGTTGATTATGACCAAATGTTCAAGACAACAGATGGCAATGATAATGATGTTTCACATCGACAGTCCAAATCTTGCTCACTCGAGGCAACACAGAATTACAGATCAGGTGAGTGGGGGAGATGATGATCCTTGTGGAAACCTGAGACAGTGAGAGAATTAATCCCACGCTGTTGATCTCACTTTTTTCATAAACCAGTTAGTCAGCAGACTGAGCTAACCGACCTCCATTTAATGTAGAGCTAAAGCAAACAGCTCATTGCATTTACAGTATATAATATTTCATGTTGAATGAGTTGCTGCACCTTCCAACTCCACCATCTCTTCTTATCCTTAACATTTTCAGTTGCAGGTGTTATGCAATTTCTTTCCTATGAATGTTAACCGATTCGATAATGTTTCCATTTTTCATCCCCATCCAGGCAGCCCAGAATCACTGCCACTGTTTAATTCTCCCTGTGTCTGCGTTGGTTTCCTCTGGTTGCTCCGGTTTCCTCCCACCCTACAAAAATGTGCTGGTTAGGTGAATTCGTTGCGTTAAATTGCCCGTAGTGTTAGGAGCAGGGGTACATGAAGCGGACTGGGTCTGGGTGGATTGCTCTTCGGTGGGTCAGTATGGACTTGTTGGGCCGAAGGGCCTGTTTCCAAACTATAATTAATCTAATCTAATCTAAACTAATTCACTCCTTGTCTACCTGCACGCGCTTTTCAAATATTCTTGAATCAGCTCCTAAAATGATTCTATTTCGGAAAATTCATCTCCGAATTCAATAACTCTCAGAATAAGAAATGCCTACTCTAAATTTCTTGAATGTGCCCGACGGGTTTGAAGTTCTAACCTATTGTTTCCACTCACCTAAACGACGAAATTTCCCTCGTATTTACTCTTAACAACTTCACATCAGTTGGATAACCTCTTTTTGGGCACAACTAACTCTTTCCTGATTTCTCCGCTTTATTCCTTATCTATGCCACCATCCCATTAAATCCCCTCTTTTCGTTTCTAGTGGCTTTATCTCCAAGTAAACCTCATTTCCATCATTTCTAACGACATGGTATCATGGCCGTGTCATTCCTAACGTCTTTATAGTCCAGCAAACACTGCCCGTGTCTTTCATCATGTGTTTATATCGCTATATATTTCAACGTGAGAAAGGATGCTGGGTCCAATTCAATGCATGAAAACTCACCACTAAGCTATGAAATCTTATTAACGACACAGGAAAGGTGGAAGCAATTTCGATTACTGTGAATCGATTGGTTGCAACAGAATCGAGACAAATCCCAGTCACATCCATGACTGCTGTTCTTATAGTTTTTTGTTCTCTACGTGTGCTGAAGTAACACAGTTAGGGATCAATTACTATTGCCAGACATACATAAGGGGGCGAATGAAATGCTGAAGTTGTGAGATCAGCAGTTTGTATTGACATAGACCATTCAATGTTCGACTCTCCGTCTTAGGAATTAGACAGAGAGCGATTTTGAGCAAAATTTGAGCAGGGAAGTGTCCCTCGTGACGTAACACCAAATTGTGTGGTTACTTTGTTGTTTACCTCATTTGTGTGTTTTGCCTCATGGAGGATTTTGAAGTTATCCCCTCTATACAAACGTTCTGTGGTTTTGCACCATTATACAAAATATGCAGTACAATAACTCGGTTTCAGTCTACTTGGACAGATATTGACTCCTGGAAACAGCACTATGCACTCTCCTCGAGTCTGGAAAATAATTTGCTACATTCCCATTCTTAATGCTCTTTTCATTACATTGGCTTCTGTTCTTCACGGAATCTGATTCAGCAGATCTTGTCACTGAGTCGTTTCTTTGATGTGTTCAGATCATGTGAGCAGAATATCACAGTCCATAACCCAGAAGTCAGACCATTCTCAGGGAACCATACTCTGCTCTTGATCATTACATGAACACCAGGCAGAAATATCTATGCTCTTCAAAATTTACTCAACTGTTTTTCAGAAGCAAGGTAAACAGTTCCAGGTTTCTGCTTCTGTTGTCACACGGACAAGGTTGTAAATGCTGGAGCCAGTTGATACTGTCCGCTCTCCCACATTAATTTTCTCTTCAGGAAGTGTTAAGATGATGGTCTGAATCGGATTCTTCTAAAAAGAAGAATCTTTTTATCCACTGATTTCTGGTTTATGGGTCCACTAGGCTCCCGCTGGGCCTCTGTGTTAGCGCTGATCACAGTCTTCAGCTTTTTTGTAGCAAGTACCTTCCAGGATGTCATCAAAAGATATTCGCTGTTACTGTATGATACTCTACCAATGGAGGCAGCTCCGTCTGCTAGGATGGGATAATTTCTGTCGTGTGTCCTGCGAATCAGATACACTGCACTTTATCATTCAGATCATACAGAATGAGAGCTCTCGAATAGGTCAAGCGAGTTTTCCCCACAGGAATTTATTGTAGGTGGAACAATACCAGCGGCACCACCCTAAACGAGGAAAGAACCTCCTCAGAAGTCCATTTGGCAAGTTTACTTTTCAGACTCTGGTCACCATGTTCCACGAGCCCTGCAGCTTGTGGGCAATGAGCACAATGAAGTTGGTGGTGGATCCCAAAATGAAAGTATCATTCCTTATTTATATCTCCAATAAAATGGGGGTGGGGGTGGGGGGCGGCATTGTCAGAAGGTAGACAAAATGAAATACCAAAGCAGGTTTTAATCTCCTTGAGTAAAATATTTACAACAGTTTTATCAGTAGCGTTGGAAGTGGGGTAAGCTTCAACCCATCAAGGAAAAGAAAATCAACAATGACCAAAACATACTTATAGTGCTGACACCTTTGGAACTCGATGAATTTTTTAAACATCTTTTGCAGTTGGCATTAGGTGGTCAGAGGTCGACTCACCCTTGTCAGAGAACATATAACAGAGAAAGGACAGCACAGAACAGGCCCTTTCACCCACGATGTTTAATCCTAATTTAAAATATAGTAACAACCTACACACCCCTCAATTCACTGCTCTCCATATGCAAGTCTATAAGTCACTTAAATGTCCGCAATAACTCTGCTTCCACTACTACCACTGGTAACGCATTCCATGCATTCATAGCTCTCCGTGTAAAAAAAAACCTACTTCTGACATCTCCTTTATACCTTCCTCCTAATATCTTCAATCTATGAGTTCTCATACAAGTCAATCTTGCCCTGGGGGAAATACTCTAGCTATTGACTCTATCTATGCCTCTCATTATTTTGTACACATCATTCAGGTCTCCTCTCTTCCTGCTTCTCTCCAGAGAGATGTCCAAGTCTATTCAACATTTTTTTTCATAAGGCACGCCCTCCTGTCCAAGTAGCATCCTTCTTTGCACCCTCTCCCAAGCCTCTGTATCTTTCCTATAGTAGGGCGACCAGAACTGGACACAATATTTCAGGTATTGCCTCACCAGGGACTTGTGCAGCAAACCTCACGGCTCTTGAACTCTATCCCCCTGTTAATGAAAGCCAAAACACCATATGCTTTCTAAACAACCTTATCCACTTTTATGGCAACTTTGAGGCTCTATGTACTTGCACATCCAAATCCCACTGTTCATCCACACTGCCAAGAATCCTGTCTTAAATCCTATATTCAGCATTCGAGTTCCACCTTCCAACATGCATCACTTCGCATTTATCCAGGTTGAACTCATTCTGCCATTTCTCAGCCAGGCTCTGCAGTCTGTCTATGTCGCGCTGTAGCCTGCAGTAGCCCTTTATACTGTCGCTGAAACCTCCAAACTTTGTGTCATCTGCAAATTTACCAACCCTCCCCCAAACCTCCTCATCCAAGTCATTTATAAAAACTACAAAGAGCCGAGGCCCAAGTACAGAGCCCTGGGGAACCCTACTCAACACTGTCGTCTAGGCAGAATACTTTCCATCTATAGACACTCTCTGCCTTCTGTTAGCAAGCCAATTCTGTGTATATCTGTTTAATGCCTGGAAACAGAGTGCTGATGGAGGGTTGTCTGTTTATGTCTGATTAATTGTCAGTGATTGGGGGGTGGTGCAGGGATGTGTGTGTTTTTTCTGTATATATCTGCTTAATGACAGGAGACAGACTGGCGGTGGTCGAAGGTTGTGTGTGTGTATTACTGTGTATATCTGCTCAATGGAACGATAACAAGGTGGTGGTGGAGGGTTGTGTGTGTGTTTCTGTGTATATCTGTTTAATGGCAGAAGATAGGGCTGTCTTGGAGGGGTGTGCGTGTGATTCTGTGCATGTCTATTTAAGGGCTGGAGACAGGGTGGTGGTGTGTATTTCTGTGTATATCTGTTCCGTGGCAGGAGACAAGGTGGTCATGGAGGGTTGTGTGTGTGTTCCTGCATAGACCTGCTCAATGGCAGGAGGCATGTTGTTCATGGCATGTTGTACTTGTGTGTGTGTGATTCTGGGTGTATCTATTTAATTGCAGGAGATAGGGTGGTGGTGGAGGATGGTGTATGCATGTGCGTTTTTGTGTATATCTGTTTAAGGGCAGTAGGCAGGGTGTTCGTGGAAGATTGTGTGTGTTTATTTCCGTGTATAACTGTTTGATGAGAGGAGACAGGGTGGTCAAGTAGGTGTGTGTGTGTTTCTGTGCATATGTGCTTAATGGCACGGGACAGTTTGGTGTGTGTATGTTATTGTGTATATCTGCCCAATGGCAGGAGGCAGGTTGTTGATGGAGTGTTGTGCATGTGGGTGTTTCTGTGTATATCCTTTTAATGGCAGGAGACAGGGTGGTGTTGGATTGTAGATGTCTGTGTTTCTGTGTCTAAGTGCTTATTGATCGGAGACACGTTGGTGGTGGAGGTTTGTGTGTGTGTGTGTTTCTGTGCATATCTGTAAAATGGCAGGAGACAGGGTGGTGGAAGGGTGTGTGTGTGTGTGTATCTGTGTATTTCTGTTTAAAGCCAGGAGGCGGAGAGTTGGTGGAGGGTTGTCTCTGTGTGTTCTTTTCTGTGCCTGTCTGTTTAATATTGGTGTTAGGGTGGTGGTGCAGGGATGTGTATGTTTTTCTTTAAGTATCTGCTTAATGCCAGGAGACAGACTGGTGGTGGTGGAGGGTTGTGTGTGTGTGTTTCTGTGTATATCTGATTAATTGCAGGAAACAGTGTGGCGGTGGAGCGTTCTGAAAGTATGTGTGTTTCTGTGAATATCTGATTAAGGGCAGGAGACAGGGTGATGATGGAGGGATGTGTGCGTGTTTCTGTACATATCTGTTTTAAGAGCTGGAGAGAGTGTGGTGGTGGAGGAAAATCCGTGTGTGTTTCTGCATATATCTGATAATCGGCAGGAAACGGGGTGGTGTTCGAGGGACGTGTTTGTGTGTGTGTGTATATTCCTGCTTAAAGGCAGGAGACAGCTGTATAAAGTATTAATATGCGCCCCGAGATCTACGCCACGTTGGAACTGAAACGGAGGAATCGACAGAGAGGCTACAGAATGACATCGCATCCATTTGGTTTTCTTTAAATCACTGGCGAGCAGTAAAATGCAAACAGTGCGGGCCAGTGGGGAAGTGACGCAGTTGCAGCTCTGGAGAAAGTCCTTCTTTGTGACTCACTCAGCACGGCACGGTGGCACAGTGGTTAACACTGCTGCCTCACAGCGCCAGAGATCCGGGTTCAATTCCCGCCTCAGGTGACTAACTGTGTCGAGTTTGCACGTTCTCCCCGTGTCTGCGTGGGTTTGCTCCGGTTTCCTCCCACAGTCCAAATATGTGCAGGTCATGCGAAATTGCCCCTAGTGTTTTTAGGTTAGGGGTATGGGTGGGTTGCGCTTCGGCGGGGCAGTGTGGACTTGTTGGGCCGAAGGGCCTGTTTCCACACTGTAAGTAATCTAATCTAAAAAAAAACCAGACACGTGAAGGTGACTCAGAGCTCTTCACATCGAGAACAAAAAGCACTCAAGGGCAGTTAGCACCTCTTCCGGAGTGGGGGTGGGGTGAGGTAATTACCTTTTGACTTATGTTACTATGTTCAGAAACTGCCTTTTAGATTGAGGTGAACACAAACTGCATTTCTAAAAAGCACATGGAACTTATTAAAATTTATTGAGTCGCTTATCATCGATTCCCACACAGGTTTCCAACTCAGTTGGTATCCATGTGGCTGATGTCCAGGTGTGAACATCTCTGCAGCAAATTGCACGGTGAAGGTAAAAGGCAAGGAAAGTGGCATCTCGAACCGGCCCCGAGGTCAGACCATCCTCACAAAGTGATCTGTCGTTCTCGGATTGTAATGCGACCTCCGGTTTTAGGGTGGAGAACATTCTTTGGGACTCTTATTCTGCAAAACAGACACAGTGCCTGAAACTGTGCTGCACGGTATGATGTGGAACACGGGCTCCTCAGCTTTGTGCATTTCCCCTGTAGTCCGGTGTGTTTCATGTTCCGTGTAAACGTGAAAGTCGTCCTGTTTCGAGCAATGGGTGAAATGATTTAGCAAAGCAAGAATCGAAATTGCAGTAATGTCAAGCGGCTCATGATTATTTGACCGAATCATAAGCGAACATATATTCTCCCGCACTCACAGATACATTTGTAGCTGAAATGAATCTGAGAAGATAGACTCAGCTTACCATGGATTTTTGTCTGGATTGATGGGCTATCATTATCTGCTGCGAAATTGACCTTGTCGCAGGGCAGATCACATCTCTGTGCGAATCGGAGAGGGATCATGGAACCCTTTTCATATGACTTTGCATCTGTTGTTATGCAGGAGCACAATTGGAAATGCAAGAAATTGGGCATCATGGCCGGCTGGTGTTGTGGCCGAGCGATCTAAGTCGCTGGATCCCGGATCCTGATCCCAGCCATGAAAGGGGCGTGGGCCCGCCACTGCAATTGCTGCTGATCAACTGTGTTAAAATGTTGTGTTGAATTTGACAACAAAAGAAAAATGGGTTTATTATCCGTGGTGTGGGATTGTGCCAACATTTCAAAGTGTCTCTACTGTCATGATGGCGTTCGCCTCCCGTGCAGTAAATCGCAAGCAGTTCTGCTGTTCCAGGCAAGTTGTTCCTTTAATGGAACCGTATGGAGACTGTTATTTCATCGCTGTTGTGAAACAAAGTCCTGCGGTGACTCGACTCGTCGTTATTTGTTTTTCTGGCCAATGGGAAAATCATTGCAATGAATTTCGATGTCATATTTTATTGAATTTCTCCCACTTCCTTCATTTCCGTCCTGGAGACATCGGAAGGGAAAGGTAATCTAATCGAGACTGTGATTGGTGAAATTCACTTTTTATGGCCCATTCTTATTGTGTTCTTTCTTTCTCTCTTTTCAGCATTGTCTGGGAAGTGGTGGCGCACTCAGGCTCCAGTACGTTTGAAAGAGTAGTTTGGAATTGCCCTGTTGTTAGTTGTGAGATTACTTTATGACTCATTCCCCCGGACTGTCTCACATTTAGCATTCAGGCATCTCTGTGTCTGAAAATGCATTAGGTTTGCCAGTTTTGTTTGTGTTCCGTGTTAAATGCTTTCTGTTTTGCGAGTCGCTCAATACATTACGAGTGAACAGGGTTTCTGAGGAAACTTCCAGCAGTAAAAATCCTTATCTGAGGGTCTGGGAAAATTTCACGGAGTAGGGTCAGTCGGAGCAAAATTAAGGAAGTCGTTCGTTTCTGCAGTGTTTCACAATACTACCTTTCCACTGAGCAGTCGAACAGACTAAATGATTGTGCCACAGGCTGCGACGGCAAGCTCCACTAAAAAGTAATCCTTTAAAGTCGTTGAAAGCAACACAACATTATTGGGGTACACCGCGTGGAATCAGATACTTCGGTGTATCTCGTCCATGCTCACCACATAGCCAAATTTAAACAAGTCGGTTCCCAGTATCCCAAACCCGCTCAAACCATCCTCTCCAGAAACTCATCCGATGACCTTTGCAATGTTCTGAGCCTACTCCACTTCCTCTGGTAACTCATTCCATACACGCACAACCTTCTGTGTGGGAAATGTGCCTCAGGTCCTTTGTCAATTTCAGCCCACTCACCTTAAACCTATGCTCTCGAGTTTTCAACTCACCCCAACTTGGGTAAAACACGTAAATACTCAGTTTACAACCCGTCCATTAGATCATGTCGCAGCCGTTACGCTGCAGGGAAAGTCGTCCCAGCCTATTCCACCTCGCCCTACAGTCCAAACATTGACGACATCCTTGCCAATATTTTATCATCAATTTCACGTGTCTTTTTTTTAACATTTTCAAGATGTCAATTCCGCTGGACAACAACGAAACAGAAAGGTGAAACGAAGAATGGCCTCAACTTTCAGTGCTGGATGCTACTGATCCGCAGCAGGGGCGGCTGAGGCTTGTTTCTGTAGTGTAGTGGTCATCACATTCGCCTCACTCGCAACAGGTTCCCAGTTAAAAACTAGGCAGAAGCTGCTTTGTTCTTCCACTGCAGCCTTTTACATGGACAAGAATGGAGCTTTCTTGCTTGCTTTCCCATCTGCAAACCTGCCTTCGAAGTTGCTTGAACAAATCTGCTCTCGTAGTGAAATGTAATGCAATTCCATTTAATGACTGTGCAAAGAATTGTAAAGTTTTTATCCAAACTGGTTCTGATCATGTGCCATTCTGTTTGAGAGTTTAGTTACCACGTTCTGATCCTTCTACGAAAAGCAGTACCGCATTTGAATTCCGTGCGCAGGCGGCTCGGTTCAAAGACAGGGAAGAAGCTGATGCGCTGGTGTCACAGCGCACCACGGATTCCTGAATTTGTCTGTCTGTCAAATGTACTCCAAAGTCGTCTCTGAAAGGCCTCGATTGGAAGCTGTCTGTCGTTGTTGAACGTGCGAGAATTGGCACCAGAGATCCTGAATCATGTTTTGGAGC
This sequence comes from Chiloscyllium punctatum, assembly GCF_047496795.1. Taxonomy (NCBI): domain Eukaryota; kingdom Metazoa; phylum Chordata; class Chondrichthyes; order Orectolobiformes; family Hemiscylliidae; genus Chiloscyllium; species Chiloscyllium punctatum. The sequence continues at coordinate 69,394,590 of NC_092768.1, read as the reverse complement.
AGTTCGCACGTTAGTGGCTCTGTCAATCAGCAACAGCAATGAAAGAAATTACACTCTCAGAGGAACCTCTGGACCTGTGCTTTCATAGCGTCGCTAGTCATAAGGTACGCCCCGAGACCTAAGCCATGTTGAAACTGAAACGGAGGAATCGACGGAGAGGCTACAGAATGACATCGCATTCATATGGTTTTCTTTAAATCACTGAGCAGCAGGAAAATGTAAACGGGGAGGGCGAGTGGGGAATTGAGGCAGTTGCAGCTCTGGTGAAACTCCTTCTTTGTGATTCACTCAGCAACCAGTGAAGTGAATGTGACTCAGAGGCGTGAGAGCTCTTCACATCGAGAACAAAAAGCACTCAAGTGCAGTTAGCACCTCTTCCGGAGTGGGGGGTGGGGTGACTTCTGTTATTATGTTGAGAAACTGTCTTTTAGATTGAGGTGAACAGAAACTGCATTTCTAATAAGCTCCATGGAATTTTGCAAACTTTATTGAGTCGCTTCTCGTCGATTCCCACACAGGTTTCCAACTCAGTTGGTATCTATGTGCCTGATGTCCAGGTGTGAACATCTCTGCAGCAAATTGCACGGTGAAGGTAAAAGGCAAGGAAAGTGGCATCTGGAACCGGCCCCGAGGTCAGACCTTCCTCACAATGTGATCTGTCGTTCTCGGATTGTCGTGATGTCTCCGGTTTAAGAGTGGAGAGCATTCTTTGGGACTCTGATTCTGCAAAACAGACACAGTGACTGAAACTATGCTGCACGGTATGATGTGGAACACGGGCTCCTCAGCTTTGTGCATTTTCCCTGTAGTCCGGTGTGTTTCATGTTCCATGTAAACGTGAAAGTTGTCCTGTTTCGAGCAATGGGTGAAATCATTTAGCAATTAAAGAATCGAAATTGCAGTAATGTCAAGCAGCTCATGGTTATTTGACCCAATCATAACCGAACATATATTCTCACAGACACATGTGGAGCTGAAAAGAGTCTGAGAAGATAGACTCAGCTTACCATAGATTTTTGTCTGGATTGATGGGCTATCATTATCTGCTGCGAAATTGATATTGTAGACGGGCACATCCCAGCAGCTGTGCGAGTCGGAAAGGGATCATGGAACCCTTTTCATGTGGCTTGGCATGTGTTGTTATGCAGGAGCACAAGTGGAAATGCAAGAAAATGGGGCACGCATTCGGCTGGTAGTGTGGGCGAGTGGTGTAAGGCGCTGGATCTAGGTTCTAGTCTCGAAAGGGGCGTGAGTTCGAATCCCAACGAAGCAGCGTTTCTGCCGATCAACTCCAACGTTGCAGCTTGTTAAGATGCTGTTGCGGTCCCCAGTGGATTGATCGTGTTCGCCTCCCGTGCAGAAAATCGCAAGCAGCTTTGCTATTCCAGGCCAGTTGAGCTTGTACTGAGACTGCGATTTCATCACTGTTGTGAAACAAAATCGTGCGGTGACTCAACTCGTCGTTATTTGGTTTTCTGGCCAATGGGAAAATTGTTCCAACACATTTCGATGTGATATGTTATTGAATTTCTCCCATTTCCTTCATTTCGGTCCTGGAGACATCGAAAGGGAAAGGTAATCTAATCGAGACTGTGATTGGTGAAATTCACTTTTTATGGCCCATTCTTATTAGGTTCTTTCTTTCTCTATTTTCAGCTTTGTCTGGGAAGTGGTGGTTCCCTAAGGCTGCAGTATGTTTGAAAGAGTAGTTTGGAAATGTCCTGTTGTTAGTTGTGAGATTACTTTATAAATCATGCCCTCGGACTGTCTCACATTTTGCATTCATGCATCTCTGTGTCTGAAAATGCATTAGGTATGCCAGCTTTGTTTGTGTTCCGTGTTAAATGCTTTCTGTTTTGCGAATCGCTCAATACATTACGAGTTAACAGGGTTTCTGAGGTAATTTCCAGCTGGAAAAATCCTAAACTGAGCATCTGGGAAAATTTCACAGAGTATGGCCAGTCGGAACAAAAGTAAGGAAATCGTTCCTTTCTGCAGTGTTTCGCAATACGACCTTTCCCGTGAGCAGTCGAATACACGAAAGGATTGTGCCACAGACTGCGACGGCAAGCTCCGCTAAAAAGTAATCCTTTCAAACCGGTGTAAGCAACACAACGTTACTGGGGTACACCGCGTGGAAACAGATACTTCGGTGTATCTCATCCATACTCACCAGATAGCCAAATTTAAACAAGCCCGGTTCCCCAGTGTTTGGCCCCAAGCCTACTAAACCCATCCTATCCAGAAACTCATCCGATTACCTTTGCAATGTTCTGAGCCTCCTGCACTTCCTCTGGTAGCTCATCCCAAACACGCACAACCTTCTGTGTGGGAAATGTGCCTCAGGTCCTTTGTCAATTTCAGCCCACTCACCTTAAACCTATGCTCTCGAGTTTTCAACTCACCCCAACTTGGGTAAAACACGTAAATACTCAGTTTACAACCCTTCCATGAGATCATGTCGCAGCCGTTACGCAGCAGGGAAAGTCGTCCCAGCCTATTCCACCTCGCCCTACGGTCCAAACTTTGACGACATCCTTGTCTATATTTTGTCATCAATTTTACGTGTCTTTTTTTTACGTTTTCAAGATGTCAATGACACTGGACAACAACGAGCTATTGGAAACAGAAAGGTGAAATGAAGAATGGCTTCAACTTTCCGTGCTGGATGCCACTGAGCTGCAGCAGGGGCGGCTGGGGCTTGTTTCCTTAGTGTAGTGGTCGTCCCGTTTGGTCCCCAGTTCAAAACTGGGCCGAAACTGCTTTGTTCTTCAACTGTAGCCTTTTACATGGACAAGAATGGAGCTTTCTTGCTTGCTTTCCCATCTGCAAACCTGCCTTCGAAGTTGCTTGAACAAATCTGCTCTCATAGTGAAATGCAATGCAATTCCATTTAATGTAAACGGGGAGGGCGAGTGGGGAAGTGAGGCAGTTGCAGCTCTGGTGAAATTTCTTCTTTGTGACTCACTCAGCAACCAGACACGTGAAGGTGTACGCAGGCGTGAGAGCTCTTCACATCGATAACATCGATAACAAAAAGCACTCAAGTGCAGTTTGCAACTCTTCCGGAGAGGGGGGTGTGGTGAGGTTATTACCTTTTGACTTATGTTACTATGTTCAGAAACTGCCTTTTAGATTGAGGTGAACAGAAACTGCATTTCTAAAAAGCACCATGGAATTTACCAAAATTTATTGAGTCGCTTCTCGTCGATTCCCACACAGGTTTCCTACTCAGTTGGTATCCATGTGGCTGATGTCCAGGTGTGAACATCTCTGCAGCAAATTGCACGGTTAAGGTAAAAGGCAAGGAAAGTGGCATCTCGAACTGGCTCCGAGGTCAGAGCATCCTCACAATGTGATCTGTCCTTCTCGGATTGTAATGCTCCCTCCGGTTTTAGGGTGGAGAACATTATTTAGGACGCATATTCTGCAAAACAGACACAGTGACTGAAACTATGCTGCACGGTATGATGTGGAACACGGGCTCCTCAGCTTTGTGCATTTTCCCTGAAGTCCAGTGTGTTTCGTGTTCCGTGTAAACGTGAAAGCTGTTGTGTTTCGAGCAATGGGTGAAATGATTTAGCAAAGCCAGAATCGAAATTGCAGTAATGTCACGCAGCTCTTGGTTTCTTTGTTGAATCAGAATCGAATTTCCATTCTCTCATACAGACATTACATTTGTATCTTAAACAAGTCTCAGACGGTAGGATTAGCTTTCCATTGATTTTTGTCTGGATTGAAGGGTTATCGTTATCTGCTGCGAAATTGATATTGTAGCTGGGCAGATCCCAGCAGCAGTTCGAGCAGGACAGGAATGGGGGAACTCTTTGCCTCTGACTTTGATTCTGTTGTTTTGCAGGTGCACTATTGAAAGTGCAAGAAAATGCACCTTTGCCGTGGCTGGTCTTGTGGCCGAGTGGTCGAAGGCGTTGTGTTATGTTTATATTTCTAATGAGGGCTGTGTTCGAATCCCACTATTTGTGTGCGTTGCACGTTTTACTGCAGCGTGTTAATGTTCAGTGTTTCAATTCATACACGACCAACTTACTTTGCTCATTGGAAATGCATCTCTGATTTGGGAGAGTGCATCTTCTCCAATGTGCCAGTGTCCATGCTGTAGTGATCACATTCGCTTCCCACACGAAAAGCCCGGGCATCAAGTGGCTACAGTGCTGCATCATGTTCCGGCCAAGTTGTGTTGTTCACTGTTTCACTGAAACCGAACGGAGATTGATATTTCATCGCTGGTGTGAAACAAAATCCTGCAGTGACTTTACTTCTCATTATTTGGTGTTCTAGTGAATGGAAAAATAATTCCAGTTAATTGCAATCCCATATGGTCTTAAATTTCTCTCGTTTCCTTCACTTCTGTCCTTAGACGTGGGCTGCAGTCACTGCCGCATTGTTGATCCGATGAGCAAACTAATCTAATCGAGACTGTGTTTGGGAATCTTCACTTTTCATGGCTCATTCATGTTCAGTTCTTTGTTTTCCCTCAGTTCAGAGTTTTTCGGGAGGTGGCGGTGCACGAAGTTTCCAATATATGTTGAGAGTGCAGTTTGGGATAGTTCTGCTGAAGGATCTGGGAGCCGTTTATGGCTGATTGCCCCGCGGACTGACCCCAGCACAGCATTCATGCTTCGAAATAATTGGAAATACACTTTTACAAACTCCCATTTAGCAGATTATGTCCCCTGTTACACTAAACCCTTCCTATCCAGACACTCATCCGGTTACCTTTGAAATCTTCTGAGTGTAATAACCTCCTCCACTTCCTCTTTTGTGTGGGTGATCTGCCCCCTCTCAGGGACTCTGCTATCCATCTGCAATGTGTGGATGATCTGCCTCCTCTCAGGGACACTGCCATCCTTCCCAATGTGTTGGCGATTTGCCCACTCTTATGGATCAGGCAAATCCTTCCCAATGTGTTGGTGATCTGCACCCTCTCAGGGACTCTGCTATCCATCTGCAATGTGTGGATGATCTGCGTCCTCTCAGGGACACTGCCATCCTTCCCAATGTGTTGTTGATTTGCCCACTCTTAGGGATCAGGCCATCCTTCCCATTGTGTGGGTGATCTGTGCACTCTCAGAGACACTCGCGTCCTTCCCAATGTGTGGGTGATCTGTCCCTCTCAGGGAATGGTACCATTCCATAAAATATACTCCGCCTGCGTAAACTGTACCAATTCTACAGTGAAGCCTCACTGTCCTTTTGATCACCTGTTGCCCCTTCAGATCACCCTGTATCTTTCCTGACTCCATTGAATACAGCTCATCTCATGTTATAACTCCTCGTACTCATATGTTACTCCACATCACTGTGGTTCTTCAGTAACTGCAATTCTCATTCTTTATCTCCAGAGCTTCCAATCCTCTTGATCAATGTAAGGTTATTAATCCCTTGTAGCATGTTTAACACCTGCAGCAGCCTCCAACTCTTCAATACATCCTGTTGCTCTCACCTCCTCAAATAATACAACCACGAGCTGTAATATGTTCCATTATCTGCAATCCTGTTGATTTCTGTAACCTCCTCCAGAACAGTACCCCACATCTCTGTGTAACTGATGGGAATGCTGCAAACCTGCCTTCACAATCCTCACTAAATCTCTGAATTCCTGCAGTCTTATAACCCTCAGCATCTCTGGCTACTCCAATCACTACAATTCTCCCTGGCTGTGTGAACTGATCTAGCCCTGTTAACCCTCCCTATCTCACTCACTCTTGTAGCTCCAACTATTGTTCATGTTAGTGTAATTCCCGGCACCAACCATCCTCCCGGTCTCTATAAACTCCTGCAGCTCCAACTACCACCCCAATCTGTGTAATCTCTAGTCCATCCAAAACTTCCTTTCTCTATAAACTCCTGTAGATCCAAATACTGCCCAATCTGTGTAATCTCCATTACCTACAAACATCCTTTTCTCTAAAAGCTTATCTAGTTACAACTAACACCAATATCTGTGTAACCTCCAGTCCTGACAACCCTCCCAGTCTGTATCTCCTGAAGCTCCAACGACCACCCTTACCTGAGTAATCTCTAGTCCCGATATTCCTCTTAAAATCTGTAACTCCTTCAGGACTGATATCCCTGTAACTCTCCTTGACATCTTTCAGCCCGACAACCTATCTGATCTCCAACCACCAATAGTGATCTCCAACCACCCGAAATCTGTAACATTCTCCAGTCTCTACAACCCAGCTTTTCTCTGTTAGCTTCTCTGCTGTCTCTATTCCCCTTTATCTCCAGTTACAGATCCTTGCTCATGACAACACAGAATCTGTGAGAACACAAGACTCTTCGATGTATCAATAAATTTGCCTCATTTTCTAAATGTTAACGACTGAAAGTTCAACCTTCTCCAAAACTTTTCATCAATATCCCTTCATTTTGAAGACCAGCATGTTGAACTTTCTCTGGGCTGCCTCCAGTGCAAGGACATTTTCCCTCCAGATAGGGGACCAAACCTGTTCACAGTATTTTCAGTGCGGGCTGACAGGAGTCCTCTATATTTATTACATGCCTTCCTCATTTTTATTCTCAATTCCCTTTGGAATCAATGCCAGCATTCCATTTGCCTGCTGTATGTTCTGCTTGTCCTGTTTGCCACCTTTCTGAGATTTACACAGAAGGATTCCAACGTTACTCCGTGGTGTAGCTTTCTGCAGTTGATCTGAAAAAAAAAGAAATGACAGCAATACTCAGGAAAGTGTTGGAATGTATGGTAAACAATATGCCAGAATTTATAACTGCACAGTTAGAAACCTATGGAAAAAGTCCAGTCCATAAGACCAACATTTATAGGCGTAGAATTAGGCCATTCGGTCCATCGGATCTATTCCACTATTTGTTTATGGCTGAATTGTTTCTCAAACCTGTTCTCTCTCTTACTCCCTGCAACCTTTGATCTCCTTACACATCAAGAACCTAGCTATCTCTGAATCACTTAGCACCCACACCCCCATGAGGTAGTGAGTTCCACAGATCCATTCCCCTCTGGCTGAATAAATTCCTCCACATCTCTATTCTAAAGGGTCGTCCCTTCACTCTGAAGCTGTGCCCTTGGCCCCTAGTCTCTGCTGCTCGTGGAAACATCTTGCCCCCGTCCACTCCATCCAGGCCCCTGAGTAGTCTGTAAGTTTGACTGAGTTTCTGCCACTGCCTCTTAAACTTCGTCAAGTGCAGACCCAGAAACTTCACCACTTCCTCATATGACACGAACTTCATCCCTGGGATCGTTCTTGGAACGATTCTCGAACCATTCACTTTGTCCAGGCACTGAATGTATAACGTGTAGAGTGTCGTCCCAACACTGACCCCTGCGGAGCTCCCCCCATCACCAGTTCCCATCGTGAAAAATACCCCTTTCTTCACAATCTCTGCCTTGTGCCAATCAGACAAATCCTCTATCCATGCCCGGCATTTTGTTCTAAAACGGAAAGTTCATTTCACACCCACGGCTGGATTTATTTTGCGATCTGGCTGTAAACAGCAGAGTTTCCCCATGACCTTCCCATCTGTAATTCCCTGGGGAAGGTGATGGTGAGCTGTCTTCCTGACCCATTGCAGTCCTTTGGGTGTAGGGACAATCACAATGCTGGGAGGATGGAGCGTGCCTTGGAGGGAAACTTGAAAATGCTGGTGTTCCCGTGTACCTGGAGCTCCTGTCCTTCCAGGGTATAGTGGCTCCGGGTTTATGAAGTGCTGTTGAAAGAGCCTTCCTGAGTGGCCTCAGTGCTACTTGTAGATCTTTTATTCCTTCATTAATTCATTAATTTATTATTGATTTTGAGTTGTCCCTGAGAACGTGGTAGTGAGCTGCCTTCCTGAGCCACTGCAACAGCCGTTGGGATGGTGTTATCTGTGTCCCCTCCAGCAGGCGCGACAACACTCCTCACGTCGGAAACTGCATACAGACAATGCAGCTCTCCCTTTTATATCTTACATCCTCCCCGACTTAGAACTCTTATAGTACCTCACAATATCTCACCTCCTCCATTCCCTCTGTGTTAGAGATCTCTAAACTTTCTTTTCTCTTGGTTAAATTTCTGATCACTTAAAATCTCTCCCTTTTTAAATTTGTAACCCCGTCAGTTTCTGTAACTCTCCACATAGCTGTAATCAATCACAGCACAGGTTCCCTTCCTTACATCTCTATAATTACAATGGTTGCATGTGCTAAATTGGAACTTTTCATCCTCCTTATCCATCTCCGGACTTCCAGTCACTACAATCCCACTATTTGGAATGCTCCCATTCTCTGTACCTCTTCATGTCCAGAGAGTCCTTGAACACCACCAGGGCTCCAAAATTTACATTTCCAGCAATTACCGCACGTCTTTTAACTCTGTAACATCCAACAGTCTTCATTACCATACAACACTTGCTGGCTCTCAATTTACATTTGTTGAAGTCTACACATTTCTACAAGCAGCTCAGAAAAAGCACTTTTGACTCTACAAAGCTCCATCATGAGCAAGCCACTGTCTCTCTATTTCCTTTACCTTCTTCAGTGTCTGCAACTCTCACTGCATCTTCCAATGACCTGCTTTAGACACTGCAGGTCTGCCTAGCTCCCCAGATAACCTGTTCCATCCCCTCCAGCTCCCGCAATCACTGTAACACACTCTGTTCTGTCTAATCCCCCTCTTTCCCACTGTCTTCCAGGCACAACAGTGATTCTGTAAGGCAGCAGTGTGGAATGCGATATTGTAAATCTCAGCTGAGACTTGAGGCCTACGATTACCTGGGAGTCACAAGAGGAGAGAACCTGAGAGAGAACAGCACAGAGCTGGAAAATATTAATCGGCAGCGAGGATCGAGGCCGACTGGGACTTGGAGTTGGAGATGCAGCAGAGCAGGATGCTCGAAATCCGCACCAGGTCACAGAGGGAGTGATCATGTGACGGAGCAACTTGGAGCAGGAGCATGAGGCTAACATACCTGGGCGTTACAGAGGCAGCAAAGTTGAAGGATATAAATGAGCACTGAGGATCGAGGCCGAATCGTGCCTGGGAGTCACAGAGACGGTGAACCTTTGAGGGAGCAGAGTGCAGTGGGAGCTGGAGGATTGCACCTACCTGGGAGTCACAGAGATAGCTTTCTGTTGCTGGGACGGGCCTACACTGAGTTTGGAAGAAGTACAAGAGCCTTCACACAAAAGGCTGCAAATTCATTGGCAGATAATACACCGTTATTAGCGACTATCAGTAAATTGATAGTAGTTAGCAAATTTATTTTTTCAACTTCTGAAATAAGTGTTGAACCCTGAAATAAGAGGGAGAAGTGAAATTCTGAGCCAATATAACACATGACCCTCAGTAAGCCACAGTTGAATAAGGGAGTTAACTATATTGTTCCTTCACTGATGTGAACTTCATTCTAAGTAATTAATTGAGGTACTCTAGACATGTTGCATTTAAAGACATGACAAGACATGTTTGTCAGATGGGAAATGTATTCTGTTACATTGAGAAGTCATAGCCCCGCTCATGTCCGAGATGAACACTGAGTCTTGGAGATCAGACAGTGATTAGAGACTCTATGGGACATCTGTGATGCTGAGATTTAGGGGGATAGCATACACATGCAGAGCAGATTACCCTACAGACATGACAGCCGAGAACAAGAAAGGGAATAGGGGACTAGTCAGTCGAAGAGAAACATTGAGGGAATCGAAGAATATGCTGATATCTCCCTCCCAATGCAGTTTCCTGATTTGGAAGCTGATGAAGGTGCTGGCTGCTCAGGGGAAGGCAGTCGTAGCCATGTCTGCGGCACCACAAGCAGCCAGATTGTACGGCGGGTTGGGGGGCGGGAGGGGGGAGAAGGAAGGAGGAGCAATAGGCATAGGGGAGTCAGGAAATTGAAGAAGGTGTCAGTTTTTCTGTAATTCCAGGATAGTGGGGTTAAGCATATCACGGTGTCTGCAGGACATTCGTCTGGGGGACAGTGACCATTCAAAGGGCATGTCCATGTTGGTAGTAATGTCCTGAGTAGAAAGGGTGAAGTGGTATGGGAATCAGAATTTAGGGAGCTAAGTGGATGGCTAGCAAGCGGGACCTCAAACGCAGCTCTTGGTTACTGCCAGTGCCTTGTCCAAGTGAGAACAGAACTCGGAGTTTTAGGTAGATGAGAGTGTGACTGGAACGATGGTGCAGCAGAAAGGGCTTCAGATTCCTGCGACATTGTGACTGGTTCTGAGGAAGGCAACAACTGTTCAAGCTGAATGGGCTAACGTGACAGAGCTGGGACTGAATTTCTTACGGGGTGTTTGGGACAGATTGAAAATAACTTGGCGTGTGCTTAGGATCCAAAAAGGAAGAGAAGAGGAGACTACCAGGATTCTCAAAATAATGGGAGATACAGTTGGTCCTGATTTAAAACAAAACGTTTAACAGTGGAAGATGGAGTAAGAAAGAAAGCCTTAATCTCCTCGGAGTTTGAGGAGTTACAGATGCCGATTGGTGTGTGGAAATCTGATGTACTGATCACCGAGAGCTGGTTCAAGAATGGCAGGACTGGTGTTAAATATTGCTGAGTATAAAAGATTCCAAAATATTAGAAGGGAAGGGAAAAGATGAAGGGTAGAAGTACTGGTGAAGATTAGCATTAGTTGAGGAGTCCAAGAGAAAAAGGTTCTGTCGAAGGACAGAATGAATTTGGCTGGAGCTAGAGAACAAAAAAGTGTACAATTACACTGTGAGGTACAGTCTGTCGGTCAGCAACCATTGGAAAGGATGGAAAGAATAAATATGCAGGGTCATTTGAGAGCAATACGACAGATTAGTTATACTGAGAAACTTAATTTATCCAGATACTGACTCGGTTAATGTTGGTGCAGGGTCATGAGGGGCCAACGCCCTTGGATTACATGAAAGAGAGCTCACTTCAGGAGTATGAGTCCAGCCCAAGAGAACATGTACTGTTGGACCTGGTCCTTGGGAAAGAGGTGGGGCAAGTGGATCCACTGTCTTTAGGGGAACGTTTTGGGGCGCAGCGATCATTTCATTGTAAAGTGCAGGATGATGGTAGAGAATGATCTGCAATAATTGAGAGTGAGAAACATTAGTTGACTGAGAGAAACCTTCAATGGGGCAAGAAGGAAACTGCGAACTTTTCAATAAGGCGGCACGGTGGCACAGTGGTTAGCACTGCTGCCTCACAGCACCTGAGACCCGGGTTCAATTCCCGCCTCAGGCGACTGACTGTGTGGAGTTTGCACATTCTCCCCGTGTCGGCGTGGGTTTCCTCCGGGTGCTCCGGCTTCCTCCCACAGTCCAAAGATGTGCAGGTCAGGTGAATTGGCCATGCTAAATTACCTGAAGTGTTAGGTAAGGGGTAGATGTAGGGGTATGGGTGGGTTGCGCTTCGGCGGGGCGGTGTGGACTTGTTGGGCCGAAGGGCCTGTTTCCACACTGTAAGTAATCTAATCTAAAATGGTAGCTTTAAATAGTGTGAACCAGGTCAAATTCAGGTGGGATTGTGGAGATGTGGCTGCAGTGTGACCACGCCTGAGAACTGGATAAGCAAATGTTTTCCACATTCCTACAGGAAGGATAAATAAGCCCACGCATTGAAGTAGCATTGTGTAGAAAGGATGGGATCATTATTATTGTGATGCTAAACAATTTACACACTGCTCCTCCCTGCCCTCACCCCTCATCCCTGCATATTGATCCTATCAGATATTGGTAACCTTTGAAAACTTCAGAAAATAGCACAGTATAGAGGAGATGACACTGTCCACTATCTGCTTGGACGAGAGGTAACGTTGTTGTTTAAAGCCCTAGTTCAGTCTCCCCGGACAGTGCAGGACTTCAGTTGTAGATCCCGGCACCTTTTTAAAATGGTTTGACAGTTTCTGCCTCTACTCCGCTTCTATGTGTGACACACAGATCCCGACCTTACTCTGGGTGAAATAACAACTTTCGTCATCACTTCTCTAATATTTCCAATAATTATATTAAATATTCGCCGCTGGTAACTGAGCTCTCCAACAGGAACAAGGTGTTCTCTCTCTTTCTACCCAGGCTCCTGACAATATGTGCACCCTAATCAAATCTCCTCTCAGCATCCTCCGTTCCAATCTTTCCTCATAACTGCACTTCCCCGTTCACACGGTGGAGAATCTCCTCTGGATCCTCTCCAGTCCAATTCCATCCTTCTATGTGATGGGGTGAACAGAACTGCACACAGTCGCCAAGCTGTGACTGAACTCATTATTTATGCTGTTCCTGCATAAGCTTCCTGCTTTGAAGTTCCGTATTTTGTCTGATAGAGGAAATAATGCCATTTGTTATATTAACAAGTTTATTGATGTTTCCAGCTCCCTTCATTTATCTGCCCAGACTGACCATATTCTCGTTTAATGTGTATTCCTCTCTATTGTTGATGTCCCCAAATGCCTTGCCTTGCACTTCTCAGGGTTGTTTGCTCCATTCACCCGGATCGTATAGTTTCTGTTTTTAAACAGTGTGCCATGGGATCTCTCATCAAATCCAAGTAAGTCACATGCAGTTACAGGTTACTGTCTCAAACCGACACAGTCAGATTAATTACACACGATCTTCCTTGAACAAACCCAGACTGACTGTCCTGGAGTCCCTGGGACTTTCTCAGTGACCGTTTATCCACTGTCTCAGAATTCCAGCCTCGACCTATTCAGTCAGTCCACATTAAAGAAAGTTGCGGTATTCGCCATTCTTCAGGACTCCGGCATCATCCCTGCATCCAGTGAGGATTGGATAATGTAGGTAAGTATAAGGCAGGGGATTTTCCCCGGCTCCTTTTAACAGTCTGGAACATTGCGTTACCCCTTTTTTCAGGATTTGAATCTCCTGTAAAGATCTCTGCTGCAAGTTTGTTGCTCCCAATATTTCACACTGCATCCCTATTTTGATTCAGGCAGACAGAGGCCTAAACCATCTTATGATTTGGTCAAGTCTCATTTTAGTCGGGTTTCATGGAAGGCTTCTCTCCTCAAGGTGAAGTGCATTTTCTCATGATACCATCCCCAGTCTGCCTCATTAACTTCTTTCCCTGCCCACGTGGTCTTCCACTCATCTGACACTAATCCGATGTTTTTTTCCTTTTGTCATAACAACTGCCCACTGCCTGGATATCCCAGAATGCACCGGCCTCCCTGTTACAGGGGCCATCTTTAAAAAGTCATTACACTCCTAGATTGTCAATCCGAAACTGCCCTCGACATGGCTGAGGGAGTTAAACTGGGGATTCACTTTGAGACCAATCCGCGTAGGTTCTGCTGAATGGCATGGTGCACGAGAAGGACATTATCTTCCTGCAGGACTGGCAGGGGAGGCCATGACACTACATCCTGCCAGTTTGGTTGGACGTTGACCCCTGTGTCAGTGAGGTGTCAGCCTTCTTGGTGTATGCCCAGCAGTGTCAGAATGAGGTCAGTGACCTTCTCCACTCCAGCAGGGTAAGTGGCACCATCTGCACTTCGTGACCTCGCCCTCACTGTCTCTCTATTACTGCACCACCTCCCACCAAGGCTCATGTTCTCCCACTCTCACTGAATGCAGCAGATTCTCCCGATCTGTACCAGCTGTAACAAACAGTTCTACCTCTCTTAATACCGCTTGGTAATTGTCACATTTCGGAAGGAACCACGCCACACGATAGCAGAAAGAGCCAAGAGCGATAAGGAGTTCCCCAACATTCAGCTCCTCACCCCATCACAGGGGAAGGATCCTGAAACTAACAACCATGAGAGGCTGACTGACCGTGTCCAAGCTCCGGGACTGGGACCTGAGACACATATTGATTCACTGCTGGGCATCGTGACTGACTGTGAACAATGATATCAAGCTTCCTGGGTTTGTGTCCAAGACAATAGAGCAGCCGGGTGAGCCTGGTAGCTCTGGCTGAGGGGAAACGCTGCTGAGGGCAGGGTAAGGCAAGGCAATAACCCTGTGAGCATTCAAGTCAGTTCAAAGTGAGTGTGTACAAACACCGAGTCAGCAGCCCAGAGGGATAGTCCATGCGGTGGGTGTGTGTCCCCGAGCACAGTGTCCTTGCTGCAGCATTGCAATGGGAGTTGTCAGTGCACCCTGGGCTGCATATTGAAATACAGAAGGGTACTGCCAGTGGGTCAGAGATGTGCTGTGATGACATGGTGAGGCTGGAATGTGACAGATGCCAGCATTGGTAGGTGTGGAGTACATGCAGCTTCTGTCTGTGCATTGGTGCCCAAGATGTTGGTGTCCAAGATAGAAGGCTGCAGGAGTGAGGAGCGAGATGGAATCACCAGTTGCCAGCTCAGACTTTCATGTCCAATTCTCCATATGGAGTTTCCCCACAGTGGGTGAGAGGGTATGAAGCTGTAAGTTGTTGAGAGATCCAATGTATGTGGCTGTTGATCATCAGTCATCATTCAGTCAACATCTTGCCAATCCTGCACTCAAATCTTGTTTTAAAGACCAGTCCAGCACAGTTCCGGGCCCTTCATCCCAGCAAGCCCGCACTGACACATGATACCGCACTATAGTTAAAATAAACGTTTTTGCTCCGATACCTTCTATGTCATTCTATTCCCTACTCACTCATACTTGTGCAAAGATGCGTCTTAAACCTTGCTATATTGGCTTCTTCCCCTCTATCAGTGCATTCCAGTCACTTTCACATTCTGTTTGGAACAGCGAAAAAAAACTTATCTTTCACATCTCCTGAATTTTCTCCCTTTTACCTAAAACCTAACTGTCTTTCTATCTAGGCCTCTGATAATTTTGTAAATATCTATCATGTAGCCCCATAGCCAATGATGTCCAGCTGCACACAAACCACGTTTGTTCAATATCTCCTTCTGGCGAATACCCTCCAAAAAAGACAACATCCTGGTAAACCTTTCCATACCCTCTCCAACACTTCCACATCGTTCTGCTTGTGTGTCAACCAGTACTGTACACGATATTCTAAATGTGCCCGAACTAAGTTTCTCTAGAGCTGCAATATGGATTGCCAATTTTAATACTGAATGCTCCGATGCCTGTCTGCAAATTTGTCATCTGTCTTCTTGATCACCCTCTCCACCCGTGTTGCCACTTTCAGGGAACTGAGGAGCTGTACACCTGGATCCCTTCGGATGTTGATGCAGCCAATAGTTTTTCCATTCACTGTATACTTCTCTCCTGCATTCAACGTTCTAAAACGCATCACGTCGCATCTGTCCAGATAAAGTTACATCTGTATTTTCTCTGTCCAAGTCAGCAGCTGACCTACATCCTGCTGTAACCTCTGGCAATCATCCTCACAATCTGCAAGTCTGCCAATTTATTTACAGATTTCCAGTCACAAAAACACTTTTCCACCACTACTCTGTCTTCTATGACCAAACAGTTCTCTATCCATCTTACTAACTGACCGCTGATCCCATTTCACTTCACCTTCTGTATGAGCCTGCCATAAGGAGCCACATCAAAGGCCTTGCTAAGGTCCAAATGGCCAACATCCAGCCCCATTCCCTTATTAATCAATTTTGTCACATCCTTAAAATAATCAATCAATTTTGTGAGACAGGGTATTCCCCAAACAACTGTGTTGCCTGTTGCTAGTCAGTCCATACTAGAGTACTGTTGGAGCTGCACTCATTCAGACAATTGATTATTCCATCATATTCCTGACTTGAACCTTGGAGGTGAGATTAGATTCCCTTCAGTGTGGAAACAGGCCATTCAGCCCAACCATTCCACACCAACCTCAGAAAAGCAACCCAACCAGATCCATTCCACTGCCCAACATTTAACCATGACTAATGCACTGACCTCTGTGGGTATTTTAGCATGGCCAATTCACCTGAACTGCACATCAATGGACTGTCGGAGGAAACTGGAGCACCAGGAGGAAACACACGCAGATGCGGTGGAATGTTCAAACTCCACACAGACAGACACCCAAGGCCGGACTTGAACCTAGGACCTTGGTACTGTGAGGCAGCAATGCTAAGCACTGTGCTCTTGATAGTTCGTGAACAGTGGGAGGTATGTCGGGCCATGATGGTTACTGTACAGTGGGAGCTATGTCGGGCCGTGATGGTAACTGGACAGTGGGAGTTATGTCGGTCTGTGATTGTTACGGTACAGTGGGAGGTATGTCGGGGTGTGATGGTTACTGTACAGTGGGAGGTATGTCTGGCCGTGATGGTTACTGTACAGTGGGAGGTATGATGGGCCGTGATGGTTACTGTACAGTGGGAGGTATGATGGGCCGTGATGGTTACTCTACAGTGGGAGGTATGTCACGCCATGATGGTTACTGTACAGTGGGAGGTATGTGGGTCTGCGATAGTTACTGTACAGTGGGAGGTACGTCACGCCATGATGGTTACTGTACAGTGGGAGGTATGTTGGGCCGTGATGGTTACTGTACAATGGGAGGTATGTCGGACGGTGATCGTTACAGTACAGTGAGAGGTATTTCGGGCCGTGATGGTTACTGCACAGTGGGAGGTGTGTCAGGCCTTGATGGTTGCTGTACATTGGGAGGTATGTCGAGCGGTGACGGTTAATGTACAGAGGGAGGAAAATCGGGCCATGATGGTTACCATGCAGTGGGAGCTATGTCGGGCCGTGATGGTTACTGTACAGCGGGAGGTATGTCGGAATGTGATGGTTACTGTACAGTGGGATACTGTACTATGGGAGGTATGTCGGACCGTGATGGTTACTGTACAGTGGGAGGTATGTCGGGTCGTGATGGTTACTGTACAGTGGGAGGTATGTCCGGCCGTGACAGTTACTGTACAGTGGGAGGTATGTCAGGCCGTGATGGTTACTGTACAGTGGGAGGTATGTCGGGTCGTGATGGTTACTGTACAGTGGGAGGTATGTCGGGCCGTGACAGTTACTGTACAGTGGGAGGTATGTCAGGCCGTGATGGTTACTGTACATTGGGAGGTATGTCGGACCGTGACAGTTACTGTACAGTGGGAGGTATGTCAGGCCGTGATGGTTACTGTACAGTGGGAGGTATGTCGGGTCGTGATGGTTCCTGTACAGTGGGAGGTATGTCAGGCCGTGATGGTTACTGTACAGTGGGAGGTATGTCGGGCCGTGACAGTTACTGTACAGTGGGAGGTATGTCGGGCCGTGATGGTTACTGTACAGTGGGAGGTATGTCGGGCCGTGACAGTTACTGTACAGTGGGAGGTATGTCGGGCCGTGATGGTTACTGTACAGTGGGAGGTATGTCGGGCCATGATGGTTACTGTACAGTGGGAAGCATGTCGGTTCAGCAAGTTGCAGACTGTTTGAGTTGGACAGAATATGATTGTGCTGCTGCCGATGAGGCATTGTAACTCATGGATGCATCGTCATTGGTTGCTTAATCTGTTTAATGTCTGTAACCTTCAGTTCATATTATGGTGAGGAGGGTCTGCAAAATGTGAAGTTAGCCCCTGTTCCCATAAGGACTGTGCAGTCACCATTCTTACCGATATATAAAATGGAGGGGAGTATCTGCAGTAGGCAGATCGGTGACGCTGTGGTCAATTATAGGTTTCCCTTTAATTGGGTACCCATAACCTCCTGCAGAGCAGTCCAGCCGCCACAGGATCCATTATCAATTCTGAGCACTATGATTATATTAGATTTCCTACAGTGTGGAAACAGACCCTTCTGCCCAACAATCCATGCCAACTCTTCGAAGAGCAACCCCCTACCATGGCCATTTCACCTGACCTGCATTTCTTTGGACTGTGGGAGGAAACCCACGCAGACACGGGGAGAATGTGAAAACTCTTCACAGGCACACAGGTTGTGGTGGAGGCGGGAGAAAGGGTCGTCAGAGGGTGGGCGCGAATCTTGGTTGGATAAGTAGGCACGGAGACAAAGCTGGCGGAAGAATTGTTCGGGACAGCACCCATGCCCACCACGTCCTCCATGATTTTCGCTTCCCCGGTCCCCAACGCCTTATCTTCACCATGGATGTCCAGTCCCTGTATAACTCCATGCCCGATCATGAAGGACTTAAAGCCCTCCGCTTCTTTCTTTCCCGCCGTACCAACGTCCACCGACACCCTCCAGCGACTGACTGAACTGGTCCACACCCTGAACAACTTCTCTTTCCAATCCTCCCACTTCCTCCAAACCAAAGGAGGAATGGGCATCCGTATGGGCCCCAGTTATGTCTGCCTCTTCGTTGGATATGTGGAACTGTCCATCTTCTGCAGCTACCCTGGCACCCCCCCCCCCAACTTTTCCTCAGCTACATCGATGACTGTATTGGCGCTGCCTCGTGCTCCCACGAGGAGTTTGAACAGTTCATCCACTTTACCAACACTTTCCACCCCGACCTCAAATTCACCTGGACCGTCTTCAGACTCCTTCATCCCCTTCCTAGACCTTTCCATTTCTATCTCGGGTGACCGAATCGACACAGACATTTACTATAAACCGACTGACTCCCACAGCTACCTAGACTACACCTCCTCCCACCCTGCCCCCTGTAAAAACGCCACCCCATATTCCCAATTCCTTCGTCTCCGCCGAATCTGCTCCCAGGAGGACCAGTTCCAAAACCGTACCACCCAGATGGCCTCCTTCTTCAAGGACCGCAAATTCCCCCCAGACGTAGTCGACGATGCCCTCCATCGCATCACTTCCACTTCCTGCTCCTCCGCCCTTGAGCCCCGCCCCTCCAACTGCCACCAGGACAGAACACCACTGGTCCTCACCTATCACCCCACCAACCTCCATGTCTAGTGTATCATCCGCTGTCATTTCCGCCACCTCCAAACGGACCCCACCACCAGGGATATATTTCCCTCCTCTCCCCTATAAGCTTTCTGAAAAGACCACTCCCTCCGTGACATCCTCGTCAGGTCCACAACCCCCACAAACCCAACCTCCACTCCCGGCACCTTCCCCTGCAACCGCAAGAAATGCAAAACTTGCGCCCACACCTCCCCCCTGTACTTCCTTCCAAGGCCCCAAGGGACACTTCCATATCTGCCACAAATTCACCTGCACCTCCACACACATCATTTATTGCATCCGCTGCACCCGATGTGTCCTCCTCCATATTATGGAGACAGGCCGCCTACTTGCGGAACATTTCAGAGAACACCTCTGGGACACCCGGACCAAACAACCCAACCACCCCGTAGCCCAAAACTTCAACTCCCCCCCCACTCCACTGAGGACATTCAGGTCCTTGGACTCCTCCATCGCCAGACCATGGCAACACGACGGTTGGAGGAAGAGTGCCTCATCTTCTGCCTGGGAACCCTCCAACCACAAGGGATGAACTCAGATTTCTCCAGTTTCCTCATTTCATCTCTCCCACCTTGTCTCAGTCAAATCCCTCGAACTCAGTACCGCCTTCCTAACCTGCAATCTTCTTCCTGACCTCTCCGCCCCCTCCCCACTCCGGCCTAGCATCCTCACTTTGACCTCACTCTACCGATCGCATTCCCAACGCCCCGCCCCCAAGTCCCTCCTCCATACCTTTTATCTTAGCCTGCTGAACACACTTTCCTCATTCCTGAGGAAGGGCTTATGCCCGAAACGTCGATCCTCCTGCTCCTTGGATGCTTCCTGACCTGCTACGCTTTTCCAGCAGCACATTTTCAGCTCTGATCTCCAGCATCTGCAGTCTTCACTTTCTCCTCGTTGATTTTGCAGACCTCAACCTTCGTCTTTGAATGGAAATAGTCATAATGTACTCAATCTTTCTTCATAACCTGCATCGTGCATCCCAGGCAACATGCTGGTGAACCTACTCTGTACCCTATTCAAAGCATTCACATCTTTTTTTTTAATGTGGTGACCAGAACGATAAGCAGTATTCCAAATGCGGCCAAACCAAAGTCCTATGCAACTGTCCTCAACACCTGATCCAATGAGGACAGCATCCTATATGCCACCTATACCACTTTACTGCCCTGTGTTGTCATCTTCGGAAACAATGGATCCGAACACCCAGATCTCGCTGTACGTCAATTTTACCCAGGACCTTTTCGTATACTGTATAGTTCACTCTGAAACTGGATCTTTCAAAATGCATGACCTCACATTTGCAAAGATTGAACTCCGACTGCCACGTCTGTGCCCATCTCTCAATCTATCTATATTATGCTGTATTCTATGACAGTCCCCTTCACTATCTGCTACACTATCTGCAACGCCAACAATCTTGATGTCATCTGCAAACTTGCTAATCAGGCAAAAGATACCTTCTTCCAAATCATTGATATACGTCCCAAACAACAGTGTTCCCAGCACGGATTGCTGTTGCACACCACTGGTCATAGATCTCCAATTTGAGAAATCCCCTTTCACTATTACTCTCTGTCTCCTGTTGCCCAGCCAGTTCTCTATCCATCTAGATAGAACACTTTGGACCCCATGCGACTTCAACTTCTCCATCAGCCGACCATGGGGAACCTAATAAACCGCCTTACTCAAGTCCCTCAGTATCTTCTCCAGCAGCTTCCCTATTCAGGCTCGCCGGTCTACAATTACCTAGATTATCCCCGCTATCCTTCTTAAACCAGGGGACAATACTTGCAATTCTCCAGTCCTCCGGGACCTCACCCATGTTCAATCATCCTGCAAAGATATATGTTAAAGGCCCAGTTATTTCCACACTAATATCTCTGAGTAACCTGTGGTTGATCCCATCCAGACTTGGGGGCTTGTCGAAATTAATACCTTTTAGACCCTCCAAAACCTCCTCCTTCTTTATGTCTACTTGACCCAGAGTACTCAGAGATCTATCCCTAACCTCAACATCCGTCACATCCCTCTCCTTGGTGAATACACATGCAAAGTACTTGATAAGAATCTCACGCATTTTCTTTGACTCCATGCAAAACTTTCTTCCTTTGTCCTTGTGTGGGCCAAGCATTTCTCTAGTTACCCTCTTGCTCCTTATGTATGAAAAGAAGTCTTTTGGATTTTCCTCAACCCTGTTTGCTTACGATATCTCATGACTACTTTTAGCTCTCTTAAATCCTCGATATTTACGGTGAAATGCAGTTAGTGAAAAGAAAATAAACAATTGTACGTGCGAATGGGAAGCCAGACCTTTTCAAGTGTTTTGTGCCAAAAACAATTGAAAGCCATCTCAGTGCAAATAAAAAGCAAGAGAAGAAACCTCTTGGGAAGAGTAACTTTCAGCCACTGTCCCCCTCCCCCAAACCCCCCCCCCCCTCCCCAGGACCTCTGAGGTAGAAAGGAGTGAGGGATTGTAACAAGGGCACAACAGTAACTATGGGTGATTTGAACATGCAAATTGGCTCAATTAATCAACTTATAAATGATATCCTTGAATAAAGAGTCATAGAGTTTATGAGAGATTATTTCTGAGAGCAGGACGTCATTGAAACAACCAGACAATGGGGAGGCACGGTGGCTCAGTGGTTAAAACAGCACCAGGTTCCCAGATTCGATTCAATCCTCGGGGGACTGTCTGCATGTCGTTTGCATATTCTCCCCCTATCTTCTTGGGATTCCTCCCACAGTACAAAGATGTGCAGGTCAGGTGAATTGGTCATGGTAAATTGCCCATAGAGGTACATTACTCAGAGGGAAATGGGACTGGCTGGGTTACTCTTCGGAGGTTCTGTGTGGACTTGTTGGGCCAAAGGGCCTGTTTCCATACTGTAGGGAATCTAATCTAATTTAGATTTGATATTATGTAACAAGGAAGGATTGGTGGGTGAGCTTTGCCTTGGACGGAGCAACCACAACGTGCTGGAGTTTCACATTCAGATTGAAAGATTGAAGACTGGGTCATACATGAGAGTTTTAGTGTTAGGCAATGGTAATTATACTGACCTAAGGAAAGATTTGACTGTGGTGGTCTGGGGGGAGAAAAGAACAGTCAAAGACAGGACAGCTGAAGAAATTTGGCAAATACTTAGGGAGATACTAAAGACCGAAGAGGAATTGCATTGCGGAGAAAAGTCATCGATATCTTGATAAGGAAGTCAATGATAACACGAAGGCAAATCGCAGTGCATGCCATACTGCACAAGTTAGTCACACTGTCGAGGATTGGGCAAGTCTGTGGCCTCGTGATGTTATCATTCAATTCTTATGTGATAAACCCAGATCATGTTCGAGTGACCTGGGTTCAAATCTTGCCACAGCAAGTAGCAGAGCTTGAATGCAAATCTGGAATTTAGAGACTGATGGTGGTTATGAATCGATTGCCAAGAAAAATTCAGCTGTTTCACTCATGCCCTTTAGAGAAAGAAACTGCCATTCTACCATTGATTCACAACTCTCAGACTGAAAATGTTTCTCCTTATCTCCATTCGAAAGATTTTCTCATGACTCTAAGGCTATGTCCTTGAGTTCTTTCTCTCCTAACGGTGGAAGCATCTTCCCAACATCTACTCTGACCAGGCAACTAGTATTCTGTATGCTTCAACTAGATTCACCTTCATCCTTATAAACTCTCGCGAGTATAGACCCAGAGATCTCATATGTTAAGCTTTTCATTCCGAGGACCATTCTTACGAAGCCCCTCTGAACACGCTCAGGGGCGGTACATCCTTCCTGAGTTATGGGGCTGAAAACGGTCCACAATACATCAAATGCGTTCTGACCAGAGTTTTATAGAGCATCAGAAATCCATTGCTGCTGTAATATTCAAGTCTTCTCAAAATAAATGCCATCACTGTATTTGCCTTTCTGACCAGATTGACAATCTGAAATCATAATCGTACAATGGACAATAATAAAAATTACCATGGAGTTACAAAAATGGCCAATGATTAAAGCATACTGGGATGTAGAACCCATCCTTGACAAAAGACTCTGTGTTCATCCACATGCTGCAGACTCCGGACAGGCTGCAGCTACTCACAGATGGTTGCAAAGAAACCCGAAGCAACAGAGCATGTAATACACACCTGAAATTGGACCTGAATGGGATAATGGAATGTCGCCCTTGGGCCATCAATGTGACAACCCCAGTTTGGATCTGATTGATCAGGGTAAATGAACCTGATCATTTCATTGGCAGATCCTCCACACCCTCCCAAAAGGCGTGAAGACTTGGAAGGATAAGAATGACCGTAAAACCCCTCAGAGAGAAGTAACACGAGAATAACCACTGAATGAGAAGACACCTCCAAGGCTATCAGAAGAACAAGAAGACTTCACCACGTGGAATCCGGTCAACTTCTATTGGGGCGGTATGTGATCGTCCAAAGTTAAGTTAAACCATAAGATAATTTGGAGTGTTTTACATTACGTTATAATACATTTTATTGTTCAAATATTAATTGTGTTCAATAAACAAATATTATTGTTTATAAGAGTTGACTCAGTTCTTTTGATGAATGTAAGATTTCAAACACATTGTGCGGCCGATACACCACCTTTCTAACTACTCACTCAACTTGCACGATTACCTTGAGACAATCTTGGACTGGAACTCGCAACACTCTTTGTACTTCAGACTTCTGAATTTTCTCCCGAGGTATAAAATAGTCTATGCCTCTCTTCTTCCTACTAAAGTGCATCACCGCGCACTTTCTCAGGTTGTACTTCATCTGCCACTTCTTTGCCCACTCTCCTACCCTGTTTAAATCTTTCTGCATCCTCCCTGCCTCCTCAATTATACCTGTCCCACTACCTTCGTTTGCATCATCTAAAAGTCTGGCCGGAGTGCCCTCAGTTCCTTCATCTAGATTGTTAATGTACAAAGTAAAATGTTTTGGTTCCCTTGCGGAACACCAGTTGTCATTTGCTGCTCTCCAGAGATGGAACTTTTATTCCCACTCTCGACCTTCTGCCAGACAGTCAAGCTTCTGTACACGCTAGTACCTTGTCCCTGACACTGTGGGCCCTTATCTCACGCAGCACCCTCCTGTGAGGCACCTTGTCATCGTTCTTTTTGAAGTGCAGATCGATAACATCCATTAGCTCTCCTTGGTCTAACGTGCTTGTTGCATCCTCAAACAATTCTAACAGATTCATTAGCATGACCTCCCCTTGACGAAACAATACTTAATCCTACGTTACCGTGCTCTGGCAATTATTCAGAAATCTCATCATTCACAATGGATTCCAGGAACTTACCCACGACCGGGGTTTGGTTGATCAGTTTAAAATTTTCTGCCTTTGGCCTTATTCCTCTTTTAAACAGGGCGTCAGCGAGATCCAAGATGGCGGCGACCCAGGAGGTCTTAGACTGCATAGCTTTGCCCAAGACTCAGGCAAAGTGGGATACCCACCCTCACCTCACCTGTTAAATTATTTAAAATAGTTTTTTTTGCCCAGCAGCCTTGGCCATTCTACATCAAACTTTAGAATTTGACGCTTTTTAAAATGACCAAAGCCAAAGGCTCTCGCAGTTCACAACAGGCAGGGACCCCTCACACCCCACTCTAACACCACCTCGCAGCAAGAAAGACGTCTGCAGCCGCCGCAGGAAACTCCCCTGCAGAGGCGAACCTGATCTCGGAACTTGTTACGCTCCGAGAGAAGACTGATGCATCCATTGAAGATAAACAGTCCAGGTGGGAGTCAATCTCGGTCATGCTGCGGAAGCATGATGGAGAGATTGAGAAACTGGGGCAGAGGTGTGGCGGTGCAACGGGCCGCGGCCTCCGAGACCACTGCTGAGTTATCCATGGGTCAGGTCTGGGCTCTGGAACATCGAGTCCCGACCGTAGAGGCACATATTGACGACCTCGAAAATCGAGGTCATCGGAAAAATATTCGGTTGCTGGGCCTTCCCGAACGGGAGGAGGAAGCCAACTGTTTTGCTTTCCTGAATCAATGGCTCCCACTGCTGCTGAAACTGGAGTCGGAACTGGGCCGGGTGCGGGTTGAACGGGATCAACAGGTTGCTGTGCGCCGGCCAGGGTCGGACCAGCGCCCCCGCCCAGTCCTAGTTCAACTTCAATATTACAGGGAAAAACAAATGCTGCTGGAGGTCTCTCGAGTTTGGGGAAGGATTCTCATGCCATGATATCCAAGGGTTCCAGGATAATGTTTTTTCAGGACTTCTCTCCGGCTGTTGTCTGCAAGAGCAAGGCATTTGATTAGGCGAAGAAGCATCTGAGGGATTTTAATACTGATTGTTTTATGCGCTGCAGTCATGGAGGATCTGTATATAACTTCGGATCACCGGAAAAAATGAAATAATTCCTGGATGCTCTCACATAGACTGCGGGACTTGAACTGTATGGAAAATGACATTATTTTGCCCCCACTTTTGTTTTTCTCCTTCTTTCTTCCTCTTTCTCGTCTCCATGTTTCCTTGGTGAGGGGGTGTGGGGTGGGGGACCCTTGCTTATCTTTTCTATGCACTCTTATCTATAGCACATGTGGTTTATTTGATTATTAGGGGACGTTTCTGGGTGTTTTTCTTTTATTTGGTTGCTTATTACTTGCTGGGATTGTAATTTTGTAATTTTATATATTTTCATCTTATGATGTTTTGCTAAGTGTATCTAGGTGGTGGTGTGCGGGATGTGGGTGGGTCACCCACTTTTAAGTTCTGCCTTCTAAGATATTAGAATTTATTTACTCTTCTTTGTAATGCCTGGAGCGAGGGTATGGCTCTGACTGGGAGATGTTATGGCCGGAGTATTGGAAGGTAGTAGTCGTGCCCCTTGTAAACAAGGGGGGAAGTCTCCTTTTAAATATGTGTTACGTTATTTGTTTTTAGGAGTAGTTCTTAGTTGTTTTGATTTAGCTGTTTTAAAGAGTGTTTTATGGGTGAATCATTTTTGGTTTTTATTCAATGGCTTTTGGGTGGGGCTCTCCCTCCTGGGGGGGTCTCGGGTTTGCTTGGATTATCATGGCTCGTCATTCGCTTAGGTGGTGCACCTGGAATGTCAAGGGGGGCACTCATTAATCAAAAGGTAAAAGATGTTATCAAGTCTTTAAAAAAGACAGGGCGGATGTAGCCCTTCTACAGGAAACACAGTTACTTGCTAAGGAGCATGCGAAGCTGCAACAGGGTGGATTAGGCCAGGTGTTATTTTCGTCTTTTAGCTCAAAAAGTAGGACAGTAGCCATTCTTATTCGGAAGAATCTTCTCTTCCAAATGCTAAGCCAGTTGAAAGATGACTCTGGACGGTATATATTAATTAATGCACTAATATATGGAGAGGAATATGTGATTTTGAATCTTTATTTCCCCCCACCCCCCCCCCCCCCCCGCACACCCTTTTAAATTTGTAATGGAAGCGTTCTCCGAGTTGATGGCTCTCGGGGTGCACCACACAATTA
Source organism: Chiloscyllium punctatum (assembly GCF_047496795.1). Taxonomy (NCBI): domain Eukaryota; kingdom Metazoa; phylum Chordata; class Chondrichthyes; order Orectolobiformes; family Hemiscylliidae; genus Chiloscyllium; species Chiloscyllium punctatum. The sequence continues at coordinate 69,368,365 of NC_092768.1, read as the reverse complement.
TAGGGGGATATTTAATTGTATCAAAAATCCAGTGGTGGACAGAATACCTAAGATCTCTGCGGGCATATAGAGTCATAGAGTCAGACAGATGTACAGCATGGAAGCAGACCCTTCAGTCCAACCTATCCACGCCGACCACATATCCCAATCCAATCTAGTCCCACCTGCCAGCACCCAGCCCATATCCCTCTAAACCCTTGCTATTCATATACCCATCCAAATGCCTCTTAAATGTTGTAATTGTACCAGCCTCCACCACATCCTCTGGCAGCTCATTCCATACCTCTACCACCTCTGTGTGAAAAGTTGCCCCTTAGGTCTCTTTTATGTCTTTCCCCTTTCAACCAAAACCTATGCCCTCTCGTTCTGGACTCCCAGACCTCAGGGAAAAGATTTTGTCTATTTGTCCTATCCAGGCCACTCATAATTTTGTAAACCTCTATAAGGTCACCCCTCAGCCATCTTTAATATCTAGGCAGTTGGCAGATCTGAGTAGGGAGTTGGGGTTGTTAGATGTGTGGAGGTGTCTTGACCCTGAGGGCAGAGATTTTACTTTTTATTCTAACCCACACAAGTACCATACCTGAATCAATATGTTTCTGTCACCTCGACACTGTTGAACTCAATATTGTTTTGTAAAGTAGGTAATATATCTATTTCCGACCATGCCGCAGTATGTATGGAGGCTAGGAATAGTGCTGATGAGATAGCTTCTCGACATTGGCGTATGGACCCTTGCCAATTGAAGGATAGTAAGTTCACAAAATATTTCTTGCAGGAATTTAAATCCTTCTGGGATATCAACTCAAACACAGCCAGTAACCCTTCGATGATATGGGAGACTGCTAAGGCATACGTGCAAGGCTTGGTTATCTCATTAAGACAAAAGGGAGAATAAAAGCGTCTACTCGAGGCTCGCCTGAAGGCGGGTGAGACAGCGTATGTTGGTAGACCCTCCATTACTAAACTACAGCTGACCACAGCCCATAGGGCAACTTCGAATACCACACTTACTCAAACAGCATATTACTTGCAAAGCAGAGATTCTTTGAATACGTTGACAAGCCTGGCAGGTATCTAGCATTCATTGCCAGAAAGAAAAAGGCTCCCCAAGCCATTACGTCTATTAGAAAGAGTGCTGGTACCCTGAATTGTGATCGTGAAATGAGCAATGCAGCCTTAAGAAAGTTCTGTGTCGAATTGTATAGGTCACAAGGCTGTAAGGATAGAATGAGGAAGATAGAGTCTTTTTTTAAAAATAAACATCTGACCCTCCCAGGCCTAACCTCGGAACAGGTGTTGTTCTTGAATGCTCCCCTGGAAACCCAGGAAATACAGGAGGCGGTAAGGCAGCTCCAGGGTGGCAAAACTCCTGGAAAAGTTGGATTACAAGCTGAGTTCTATAAAGAATTGTTTGGGTGATTGGCCGGGCCACTTATAAATATGAATAATGATTCACATAGTCAGGGCTGCCTGTCGCCTTCTCTGAGAGTAGCAAAAATTTCTCTCATTCTTAAGTAGAGAAAGACCCCAGATGACTGCTGGTCAAATAGACCTATATCCTTGTTGAATGAGGATTTTAAAGTTCCCACAAAAATGTTGGCATTAAAACTGGCGAGGGTTTTACCATTCGTTATAAAAGAGGACCAGATGGGGTTTATAAAGGTTCGCAGATCAACTAATATATTAGAAAAGTCTTAAATACGGTATAGGCCTGCCAGGAGGGAGCGATACTGGCATTAGTCATCTCCCTAGAGGCAGAGAAGGCATTTGATTGGGTAGAATGGCCATATCTCTGTTATACACTGGAATGGTTTCGTGTTGCAGAGCTCTTGAGTAAATGGGTTACAGTATTAATTAATGATCCCAAAGCAGCTGAGTAAGTTCAGATAGCGTTATAAAAGAGGACCAGATGGGGTTTATAAAGGGTCGCAGATCAACTAATGGTGAGAGAGGTTGTTGACAGGGTTGCCCTCTCTCACAATTATTACTTACGCGAGTGATTGAGCTGTTGGTGGAAGGTATATGAGCCGAACCTAATACAATGGTTCCAGAGGTTAAATCGGGTAAGCACAAAATTGCTCTCTATGCAGAAGATGTCCTTCTTTTCTTAAATGATCCATTGACATCTTAGCCCTGCTAAATTCAAGTGGTTAACTTATTTGGCATGTTCTCAGGTTATAAAATCAATTTAATGGAATCGCAGGCCATGCTGCTTGGAGGTCTTGCCAGTATATACAATTTTCCGGATGAATTCCGATTCCCCTTTCTGTGTTCACTGAGAGGTTTTCTTTACTTAAGTATTTTTAATACTCCGGCATTTGGTCAGCTATATAAAGCCAATTATACACATTTATTTGAGAAAATAAGATAGGACTTTCAATACTGGGAAGATCTCCCAATATCCTTGCTAGGTTGAAAAGCTTTGGTCAACATAAACATCCTACCTCGCCTTTTATACGCTATGAGAATGCTCCCCTTGATGCTGCCGAGACAGGCGCTGCGTAAGCTTTATGGTTGGCTCGGCTCCTTTATTTGGAGTCATAGACAGCCCCTTATTAAATTAGAGAAGCTACAGCTTCCACAAGTAACGGATGGGCTGGATTTTCCGGATCGCAGGGGATACGAATTAAGCTCTGTATTATCCTAAGTAGCTGATTGGATCTCATGTAAACCACAATCAATCTGGTTACTTATTGAAGCCTCCCAAGCAAAATATTTCCTCATCAATCTATTATTTATGGATAAGATGAGTTATTTCGGAAAATTGTAAAAATTCTATTGTATTAAATCCAACCAAAGCCTGGAGGATAATGCGACAGGATGAGGGTAACCTACAAAAAGCCTCCCTTATACCATTAAAGTGGGAACGTTGGGATTCCAGCCAGGGTTGAATGATGCTGTATTCAGAACCTTGGAGTCCAGAGGTATCTCCTGTTTGGGAGACCTGTTCAATGGGGAGGTCATAATGTCCTTCAAACAACTGCGTAAGAAATTTGGGCTGTCTAGTAAAGATCATTTGCAATATTTTCAAATACGAGACTTTATACAAAAGAAGACCACATGGATAATTAATCCATATAAATCAGATAGCGAAAGGAGAGTGCTCAGTTGATGGGTCCGCTCGCGGTCAGTACTCTCTATCACAAACTATTTAATGAGGTAACTAAGGACATGAAACGGTTATATAAACCTAGAGTCAAAAATTGGAGATGGAATACTCCTTAGAGATGTGGGAGGACGTCTGGGAAAACGCCAGGGAGATCTCTATCTGTAACAGAACTCAGGCTATCCAATTGAAGATACTTCACAGGGCGCACATCGCAACTGAGTGACTTGCAAAGTTCAAGGCAGGAGCATCTTTAATGTGTCCTATAAGCAAAATAGAAGTTAATGTTCTCAGGCATTGTCTGTGGACATACCGTAAGACCCGCATGTATTCAGATAGAGTAGGGAATCCCTTGGCAAAGATTCTGGGTACAGAAATTGAGTTGAACCCAGTACCTCTACTTGTGGGCTTCTCAAATATCCCTTCTTTGAATGTACACGGGACAATATTATTCATTACCCTTTCCTTTTGTCCGGTGAAAAACATTTTAACGAATTGGATGTCCGAAGTTCCCCTAGGACATTCAAATTCTCACAGGATATTCATGGAATATATCCCCCTTAACTTCCTTATGAATATGGTGCACCAATATACGGATTTATTTTACAGAACATGGCAGGTCTTCTTGAACTAAATTGACAAAGATATATCAGCCACATTGTTCAGAGCCTTTGCTTAGCCGTGGGGATGGTTCTGGTTGGTTCGGGGGCCCGGAGGAGGAATCCTGTATCATCTTATCCATAAATAATAGATTGATGAGGAAATATCAATATGGGGTCTGTTATAACTTAACACTTATTTATTTTCTTTCCTCCTTTTGTTTATTGTTAGTAATGTAGGATATCCTATTTTATGTTTAGGTAATTTGGATCATAGACTAGTAGTTTGTATTCAAATTCTATATTTTGTGTTGTTATTATATTATAAAGCAGAATACACTAGTTTGTACTATTATTGTAATATTGTAAAAAAAATTCAAACATCTTCTTTTTCAATGAAAATATCTATGAAAAAAGCAGGGTGTCACGTCTGCAATTTTCTCGTCTTCTGGGACCCTCTCTGATTTCAAAGATTTCTGGAATATCATCATTAATGTCTCCATCCAGGTTATTTACCCATTTAGTTTTTCGAGCAGCTTCTCCGAATCAGCTCTGCCTCCTCACTCTCTTGAAGTTTTGGGGTATTATTCATGTCTTCTGCCATGAAATCTGACATGAAATAATTATTCAGTTCTTCATCAATTATTTGTTCAACACTACTATCCCTCCAACGTCATTTTCCAGTGCCCCAATTTCCACTTCAGCTTCTCTTTTTTGCCCCTTATATATCTAAAGAGATTCTTACAGTCGTCCTTTATATCACTGGATAGCTTACCCTCATACTTCATCTTCCCCCTCCTTATTTCTTATTTTGTTGCCCTTTGTTCCTCATTGTAAGATTCCCAATCCTCTGGTTTCCCACTGCCATTTGCCATGTTATCTGCTTTCTCTTTTGCTTTTTCCCTCGTCATCCATTCCCCAGTCATCCATGGATGCCTCATCCTCCCTGTACAATGTATCTTTTACCTCGAGATGAATCTCTGCTGGGACTCCTAAACTGCTCCGAGAAACTTCCAGTGTCTTTCCTACTCGGCCCGTCTCCCTGACAATTCTACCCAGCTCCTCCCTCATGTCTTTGTAGGTGCCTTCCGCCAGCTGTAAAATTAACTCCAATTCTACTTTCTCCCTCTCAAATTGAAGTTTAGGTTCAATTATATCAGGATCACTCCCTCCGAAGGGTTCCTTCACCTTAAGTTTCCTTTTCAAGTCTGCCTCACTGCACAGCTCTAAATCCAGTATTACCTGTTCCCTTGTTGCCTGCATCTTAAGCTGCTCGTTGACATTCCACAAGTTCCTTTCCTTGCAAACCACTACCAGTCAGATTTTTCCAGTCCACCTGCATATTGAAATCCCCCACTCACTGTAACTTTGCCTTTTCTACATATCTTTTCTGTCTTCTCGACTATCATGCGCCCCAGCTCCTGACTATGATCCAAAGCCCTGTACATAACGCCAACTGTGTTTTATCACCTTTGCGATTCCGCAATTCTACCCACACACATTCCACACCATCTCATCCTACTTTGAGTAATGGGAACTGAGTGATAGGAATGCAAAATACTTTAGTTTTGTCTCAAATTTATAGTTTAGACATGGAGTAAAAATATTTCATTTTAAATTACTTTGAAATGTCACGACAGTTTATTTCTTTGGCCAAATATTCTGACTCTATTAGTGAAGAATACAAACTGTTGAAACTGTTCGAGAAGGAAGCTATGATGAGGACATGAGTCTATAAAGAGATTAAGGTGGGCCAAGTGAACAGGCAAGTATTGGTGTATGGAACATAGGAGGAAAAATGTGTCTGTGCTCAAAGATATTGGCGGGTTGAATGCAAACGTAGTGTATTATTTCAATGTAGAGATTGGCTTTCGGCATGGAGGAACCGGCATTTCGATTACAAAATTTTAAAAAAATTACATGTACATCAAATTTTTAAGGAGATAAAATAAACGTTGAAATTTTCTGAAAGGCAATACATTTAAAAGTTGGGACGATTTTGTATAGTTTTACAATGTAGTGGTGTAACAACATGAAGAGAGCGAAGGCGCAATGATATGAAATGCAATCCAGAGAAGATTCACTCAACTGCCTCCTGGGAGGAACGTTTATTTCTGGAGAAAATCTTGAACTGACTGGCCCTGGATCTGCTGGAGTTTAGGCAAATAACATGGGATCTTGTTTAACCCCAGTATATTCCAAGTAGTCTTTTCAAGTTGAATTTTGAAACTATGTTTCAGCTTGTGTGAGATTACCATAAGTAGATGTGCAGTAAAGCTAAAGAATATCTCAGTGAAGAGGATGGTGATTTGGTGTAAGTGCCTCAAAGTGATGTGCCTTTGTGGAACTCTCTTCCCATAGAGCGATAGAGGATAAGACATTGAATATTCCTAGGACAGAGGCAGGCAGAGTCTTGACTAAGAATGACGCACTAACGTTGGAAGAGTAAAAGAAAGAATGCTTGATTGAGGTCAGATCATCCATGATCTTATCACATGATGGAGCTGTTTTGATTCCTTACTCCTGATTCTAGTTTCTGCATTTCTGTTGTCTATAAATACTAAAATAAAATCTGACACAATTCTTATGAACTTGAAAACTCTCCTTTCAGATTATTGGGCACAGCTTTTCAAATGTGACTTTTAAACAGCACGGGAAAAGCACTCACGAAAGGTTCATGTTGTTGAAGAGAGGTCAGAATCATAGGACAAAGGGCACGCCTGCCTTCAAACTGCTTTAGAAATCAAATTGGGTCGAATGGATAACATTAATACTGCAGATTCCTTTCAGTTGCTCCTTTGAGGTGTGTTTCATTACCAAGGCCAGCCTTCTGTTGCCTGTGTTTGATTTCTATTCAGAATATGGTGATAAACTCCAGGGATTCTTGTGATGCAGGAACACTAACAGATATGTTACAAAGAGAGAAACGGGGTTCTAAACAATTTGATAGTGAAGGGAGAACGATATAGCTGCAAATCCTATGTGCCCTTGGAGATTGTAGTCCTCATTATTTAATACTCACAAGCTGTGGAAATAGTGAGACTACGTTCTCTGTTTCCAAAAATAAAGTGATAGAGTCATACAACATGCAAACAGGCCTTTCAGGCCAGTATAACAACGCTAGCCAGGAAACACCAAACTAGATTATTCTCAGTTACCTGAATATCTATCGCCTACTTTGGCAGCACGGTGGCTCAGTGGTAAGCACTGCTGCCTCACAGCACCAGGATCCCAGGTTCAATTCCAGCGTCGGGCGACTGTCAGTGTGGAGTTTGCACATTCGCCTCCGGTCTGCGTGGATTTCCGCTGGGTGCTCTGGCTTCCTCCCACATTCCAAAAACATGCAGTTTAGGTGAAATGGCCATGCTAAATTGCCCTTAATGTTAGGTGTAGGGGAATGTGTCTGGGTGGGTTGTGCTTCTGCGGGTTGGTGTGGACTTGTTGGGCCGAAGGACCTGTTTCCACACTGTAAGTAATCTATAAAAAAAACAGTGAATCCAAAAAGGTTGCTGTGTACTGTGTGGCATTATAGCTAATATATTAGCGTGGATAGAGGATGGGTTAACTCACATGAAGCAACGTGTGGGAATACATGGTTGTTTTTCTGGTTGCTGCTCAGTGACAAATAGTGTGCCACATGGATCGGTGCTGGGACCACAGTTATTCCCAGCTTACATAGATGATTTGGAGTAGGTGACCACGTGTAGTGTCTCAAAGATTGCAGATGATACCAAAATGAGTGGCAAAGATAAGTGTGCAGAAGACTGTTATAATTTACAAAGGTTCATAAAGAGTCGGAGTGAGTGGGCCAAGGTCTGGCAGATGGAATACAATTATAATAAATGTGATATCATCCATTTTGGTAGGAAAAATAGTAAAGAGGACGCTTATTTGAATTGTCAAAACAATGCAGCATGCTCTCGTGCAGAGGGACCTGGGTGTCCTTGTGCATGAATCACAGAAGTTGGTCTGCAAGGGCAACAGGTAAGTAACGAGGCAAATGGAATTTCGTCTTCCATTGTGAAAGGGATTAGGTGTAAAAGCAGGGAGGTTATGTTGCAGCTCTACAGGATGCTGGGGAGACCAGACCTGTAGTACGTACAACTTTGGTCTCCCTATTTTAGAAACGAAATTCTGGCACTCCGATGGGTGCAGAAAAGGCTCATTAGGTGAGGTGGATGGTTATGAGGAGAGCCTGAGTAGTCTGGAATTATATATTGATTGGAAGTTGAAAGAATCAGGAATGATCTGTTAGAAACATATATAATTGTGAAGGGAATAGATAAGATAGAAATATAAAGGACGTTTCCAGTAGTACATGAAACTAGGACAAGGTGGCAAAGCTTCAAAATTAGATGGAGCAGATGTAGGACTGAATTGAGAAGGAACTTCTTGACCAAGAAGGCTGTAAATCTGTAGAATTCTTCGCCCATTAAAATAGTTTAGCTTTGTCATTGAATGTGTTTGAACTCAGATAGATAATGTTTGAACAGTAAAAAAATTAAGGATTATGGTGAGTCGGGGCAGGCGGGGGTTGGTAAGTGGAGCTGAGGCTATGAAATGATTGGCCATTATCTTATTGAATGGGGGCGCAGGCTTGAAGGGCCAGATGGCCGACTCCTGCTCCTCGTTTGTACGTTCTTATGAAATTAGTCAAAATGAAATGGGAATCATATTTGAGAAACTGACTGGTCGATACATACAGAGAAGAAATAGGTGCAATGTATTTAGATTTTCAGAAAGATCTTGATAAAGGCTGTGGCCCAATGTGCAAAGTCAAATGTTACGGGATGGGGACTAAATTATGAACATGATTTTAGAATAGGAGAACTTACAGGAAACAGTGACCAGGCATAAAGCAATATGTTTTAAAGTGGAAGGATCATGGTGTGTCGCAGGGATCAGTGATTGGGCCCCAGCAATTCTCAATGCATGTCAAACATTTAATTGAGGGAATCAAATGCGATATTTCTCAGTCTTTGAAAGCACTAAACAATGTCGTATTGTTAGTGGGTGGGGAGGATTTTAGAAAAAATCTCCAAAGTGATGAAGACAAGTGAAGTGAATGGGCAAATACGTGGCAGATGATGATCAATGGGGGTGGATGTGACGGTGTGCACTTTGATGGGGACTATAATACAGCAACCTATTATTTGAAAAGGGATTGGATGAAGCATGTTAATCTTTAAAGGGATTTATGTTCTTTCTTTTTTTTCCTGCTGGGCAGCCGTCCGAGTCCATGCAGGGCAGTGAGTTCTGAAACCAAAAGCCAATACTGGAAATGGCATTGGCACGCTGACGAGTGTACATAGACCCACCAAATGGGAACTGCAACATTGAAAAGCATCTGTATCTCCTTGTACACCAGTCACTGAAAGCAATATTGAAAGAGTAGAAAGTAGGCAGGAAGATAAATGGTGTGTTGATCTTATTTCTAGGGAATTGACTGACAGGACTAAGGGTGTCTTACTGCAGCTGTACAGGGCCTTGGTGAGAGCCCATCTTGAAAATTGTGCAGTATTGTGTCCAGTTTTGGTGTCCTTACCTTATAAGGGACAAACCTGACATTGAGTGAGTCCAGTGAAGGATGATAAGACTGATCTCTGGGATGACAGTCTTGCTGTGGGAGTATAGCTTGGGGCGACTGGGCCTGTATTCCATGGTGTTTAGGAAAATGAGTGGAGATCACAGTGAAATATATAAAACTCTGACAGAGTGAGACAGATTAGAAACTGGGATGATAATTCCCCTGGCTCGGACTTCTAAAACAAGGGTACACAGTATTAGGTTCAGACAGTCCACTCTGCATTGTGATGAGAATAAATGTCTGCACTCAGAGACTAGTGACTCTGGGGATTTCTCTCCTACATAAGCTGTGGAACACAAAGCACTGAATATAAATAAGGATTTCTCGACAGGAAAGGGATCGAGAGACATCTGGAGTATGGCTGTCACAAGTTCTCAGATGTTAGGAAGGACGCCTCTGCAGGGCCAACAGGACAGTGTTTCCCGTTCCCTTTTCCGATACCGAGGCTGGTGTAGGAAGTTCTATCCTTCAGTTTTATCCTTCCAAACTTCGGAGCAGTTTGATACAATTTCGTGTCTTGCTTTACCGTTTTAGAGACTAAATAAAAGTTTATCATGTCTGTGTGTGTCTAGAGTATCTTTTAGGCCAGATCAGGAATGCATGGAATTCACCAGGCCAGAATTCACTTCCTGAAAGTACATTGGTGAAGCAAATTGGAGTTTGCAATCGACATTGATTTCAGCATCACCGTTACTGATACCAGATTTTAGAACTCGATATTATATTAATTGTTAATAATTTCCATCAGCTGCCAGAGCATTAGCCTGGTCTGGATTAGTAATCCAGTGACATTTCCACAACAGCACCATCTCCACGTAGGGACCTATTGGAAACCACATTGAGCTGGTTATTTTTGGGCTGTTAAAAAGAACTTCTCTCAGTTTAAAAATCATGATGTGACTGAGGGGGTGGTAAGTGGTCAGATTGTGATTATTCTGCTCTTAGGGGATGGGTCATATTTGAGTAATTTTCCACTTTGCCAGGGAGATGTCAGAGTTGGGGCTGGGATGAAACAGCTTCCGCAGGGACACGGGATGTTGTGCAGCACAAGTCTTCAGACCTATTGCAGGAATGGGGTCAGGGCCCATTGCCTTTGTCGTATCGAGTGTGTTCAGCTGTTTTTCCTCATGTCACGTGCAGCGAATCAAATTGACTGAAGACGGGCAGCTGTGAATCTGTGGGCATCATGGCGAGGGTGAGGTGGATCATCCACTCAACACGTCTGGCGGAGTATCTTGCCAAAACTACATCCTTATCTTTTACACTGATGTACCGGACTGTTCCATTATTTATTATTGGGATAATAATGGAGCGCTCTCCTCCGTGAAATTGTTTATGGCTGGATGTGACAGTACTGTTTGTTAGTTGTGGGATCATTACTCCCTCTCTGTCAGATGTTAGTTCTGCTGTTTGGAATACAAGCAATCAATTATAATAGCTTTAACAGGTTGTCATCAGGTTTAGGTATAAACGATTGGGACACTGGCACATTCACCTATACATCACGGAACCATAGATTAACTTGGTTGTAATGGTAGACTGAGGGATTATCCCAGGAAAAACGTTACAGATTGTGCTTGAATTTAATTCTGCTTCTGCTGCTGCTGTCGTCTACAGAACCACATCAATGTCAGGAATTCTCTATTTAAGAAAGTTTGGAGAGTTAATTCATTTAAAGTACTTGCAGATGAGTTTTGATTTGGAAATGAATTGAGTGCAATGAAGGACAAGTGATGAAGGAGGAGTGAAAGATTTATCGACTCTTAGAATCATTCAACATGCAAACAGACTTTTTGGCCCAATTCGTCCATGATCATCTGGTTTCCTAGACTGAATGATTACTATCTTTCTTCTTTTGTCACAGACCCCTCCAAACCTGTCATATTCATGTCCACATCCAATTGTCTTTCAAGTGTTGTAATTGTACTCCCCAGTGCCACTTCCACTGAGAGCTCGCTACATATACACACCACCCTCTGTGAGAAACAACTGTCCCTAAGATCTTTTTAAAATGTCTTTCTTTTCACCTTAAACGTATCCTCTCTGGTTCTGGACAAACCTATCCATGCCTCTCATGATGTAATGAATGTCACTTCTCAGCCTCCAACGCAAAAGCAACAAAATCCCAGCCTACCCTTATATCTCAAAATCTCCCATCTCTGTCACATATTTTAAATACTTTTGTTTCCTTCCCAGTTTATAACATCCTTCCAATACCGGGGCGACAAGAAATGCACTCAGTGATTCAAACGTGGCCTTGCCACTCTCTTGTAGAGCCACAACATGACGTACCAATTCCTACAGTCAATGCTCTGGTCGATGGAAGACAGATTGCCTTATGCCTTATTCTCTGCCCTGTCAATCTGCGACTCTACTTTCACGGAACTACGTACTCCCCAGCGGTACCATTTTCTGAATAAATCCTACACTCGTTTGTCTAACAAAACGCAACATCTCATATGTATCTGCATGAAGATCCATCAGCCAATCCTCAGCCCACTTGTCAAGTAGATCAAGATATCTTTGTGCTCTAAGATAGCCGTCTTCATTGTCCACCATAACTCCAATTTTGGGGGTTTCATCTCCAAATTACTATCCACGGTTCCAATATTCTCATCCAAACCATTTACAAAAACAATGAACAACAGCCTGGTCTTCGTGGCACAACGCTGGGCACAGGCCTCCAATTGAAACAGCAAATCTTTCCCAGCACCGTCTGTCTCCTACAGTCAAGCCAGTTTTGCATCTAATTTGATAGCTCTCCCTGATCTCATGTGATCTAACCTTATTAACCAGGCTACCATGTGGAACCTTGTTGGGCCTCACGAAGGTCCACGTAGACAACGTATGCTGCTTTACCTTCATCTATCTTCCCGAGCAACTCTTCAAAAACTGCAATCTAGTTTGTGAGATATGGATACCTAGACATAAAGCTGTGCTGAATATCCCTAATCAGTCCTTGCCTTTTCCAAATGCATGCAAATCCTGCCTCTCAGAATTTCCTACAAACACTTCTCCACTCTTGACATGAAACTCACTGGCCTGTTGTTCCCTGCGTTTTCTTTGCAGCCAAATTACAAATAATGTAACAACATTAGCTGTCTTCCTGTCCTGCAGGACCTCAACCCTGGCTGTCAATGATACACATAAGAAAGTCAAGAAAACTGCAGATTTTGTAAACCAGAAACTAAGACAGAAATGCGCTGGAAATACTCTGCATGTCTGGCAGCATCTGTGCAGAGGAATCTGAGTTAATGTGTTACAACACAGGGAACACACCCCACCACCACCACCACCATCCCGTGCTAATTTAAACTTGCAAGACAGAAAAGATTTAACCCGTGCTGTAATCTGTAAAAATTCGGAAGGCCAAAAACCATCCTAAAGGTCACTATTTAAAGTAAAAGTTAACAACTTTATTAAAAATGTCTAACAGAGAATACTTAACTAACAAGTATTTGCAACTCCTTTCTCTGACCTGTCTTTTCCTTTCTCTTCTCCAATACTGGTCCGATTACCACCAACCACCACCACTCCCCCCCCCCCCCACACACACACACACACACCATCCCCCCAAATAAGATATACCAAAGCATCCAAATTTCAGAACCAGCCAGCTGTCGAATCTTCTCTTTGTATCTTCCTCTGTCTTTGTTTCTTCTCCTTAGAGTTTCTGTTTCACAGGTCAATGAGGAATACAGGTACATTTCGGAGAGCTATTCTCCTGGCAGTCTGCAGATGGTGGTGTCAGTAAAATGGTTGATTTTGTTTAATTTTTATATGTTTGCTACGCATATGTTTATATTTTTCCATCTTTTAAACGTTATTGTCTGTAGGTAATGAAAGGTAGCATATATATAAGTTGTCTAAAACAATCCTGCTTTTAGGCATAATATTATTAAGGACATATATAAGGTACAGAGAGAGATGGCTTGAAGATTTAGAAAAAAAACATTATCCAGCAAATCAGCTAGATAGTTGTGTCACTGTCAGGAAAGATAAGAAGGTAGATCAAATGTCTCCCGTGGCTATTCCTCTCTCAAAATGCTTTTCAGCTTTTAGGATAGCTGAAGGGGATTGTCTCTCTGAGGAAAATGGAAGCGCAATCAGTTATTGGACAATTGGAATGATTCTTATTTCGAGCAGAGTTTGAGAAGAGTTGTAGAATTATTGTTTCAGTGGACGTTTCTATCAGTGGCATCAACAGGAGATTCTGGGGCAGTGAGTGGTAATTGAGGATGGTTTGTTGCTTTCCCTGTACGAGGATTAAGAGCGATTCGAAACATTTCAAGAACGTTGTTAAAGGTGAGATTGAAGAGCCAAACATTATTGTAGTTATTGGCAGGAATGACATTTTTTAGGCAAAGATTAAAACAATATAGAGTGAACTTAAGAGGTGAGGTACAGTATTAAAAATAAAACCGTTAGAGCAATACGTTCTTGTTTACTAAAGGATTAAAAAGGGAGAAGAGCTATTGTGTTATTGAGGGATTTAGATTTTTGGGAAATTGGAATCTATTTTAGAATAGAAATGACCTGTTCAGAAAAGACTGGTCTAATCTAAACTGGAAAGCATCGAATATCTTAGAAGGGAGATTTGCTCATTCTATGTAGGGAAACTTTATATTCCAAGTAGCAGCACAAATGGCAGGATGGTTAGAGAAGTTTACGAATGTCAGGAGAGAAAGTCAATTAAAAAAGAAAACGAGAGAGTCAAGAGTTTATAGTAATTCGGAAGCACTAAATTGTATGTATTTCAATGTAGGGGTCTTACAGGGAAGGCTGATGAACTCAAGGCATGTTTAAGAACATGGGATTGGGACATCATATGTATTACAGAAAATTGGTTGACAGATGTTCAAGTCGAGAGTGTAGTTTCGGGAAAGCACAGCAGGTCAGGCAGCATGTGAGGAGCAGGAAAGTCAACGTTTTGGGCAAAGGCCCCTCATCAGGAATGGGCTGATGAAGGGCTTGTGCTTGAAACATCGATTTTCCTGCTCCTCGGATATTGCCTGACCTGCTATGCTTTTCCACCACCACACTCTCGACTCTCATCTCCAGCATCTGCAGTCCTCACTTTCGCCTGGAAGATGTTCAAGCCTGCCAATTCAATGTTCCAGGTTTTAAGGGTCATAGAAAAGATAGAGACAGACATGCGGAGGGCAGGGATGGGGAGGTCTGCCATTTCTGATTAAGGAATAAATTATTGCTGTAACTGGAGAAAATATTTCTGAAAACTTATCCAGTTAAAATATGCATGTAGTATTAAAAATAAGAAAATAAAGTCCACTTTGAACAGATTGCACGAAATGCTCATTTATGACATCGCCCAGTGAAAATATATTGGTCGAAATTAAAAATAAGAAAGGAAAGAACACGTTGATTTGTATTGGAACATCTGCTCTCCAACAGTAAGAAATAAATTGAGAAACAAACATGCAGAGAGATCGAGGATATATATAAGCTTAATAAGGTTGTTATAATGGTGGATTTTAATTTTCTAAAAATTGTTTGGGACTACCACCGTGTTAACGGGTTGGATGGTGAAGAATTTGTCAAATGTGTTCAAGAAATCTTTCTTCATCAATATGCGGACGATTCCAACAGAGAAGGAGTTAAACTAGTCCTTGTTCTATGCAATAGGCAGGGCAAGTGATTGAAGTCAACGTGAGGGAATATTTTGGGTATTTTGGGTATGTTGGGTATTTCATAATGGTTATGGAAAAGAATAAGCTTTTCATTATTTTTTTCAATTGGAGTATCATAAATTTTAATGGAAATGGACACGGACTTACCAAGTTTAATTGAAGTAGACTGTTAGCAGGTAAAACGATGTCTGACAAGTGTGTGGCGTTCAACAGTGTGACGCTGGAAGTTGTGAGCCATATTGTTTCTGTTAGAGTGAAGGGTAATGCTGGTAATGTTAACGAACAATGGACAGCTACAATTATTGAGCTATTATTCTAGAATCAACGAAAATCTTACTTTAGATATCGGCAACATTATTCAATTTAATCTCTTAGTCAATATAAAGAGTATAGGGCATCATTTTGAGAGAAATCAGGAAAGCGGAAAGGAGATATGAGAAGTTTGGGTAGATAAGTTGAAAGATAATCCAAAGATATTGTGCAAATATATTAACAGCAAGAGGGTAACCACAGAGAGGATAAAGCCTCTCAAAGATTATGAAAGATATCGATGTTTTGAATCCAGGGGATGGGGAATAAAATCATCCCATTCCTGGTGCATCAGACAACAGCAAACACACATTATCGTCTGCCCCTCACATTCATCCAGCTTGAACTCTATCTGCTATTTATCAGTCTATTGACCCATTTGGTCAAAGTCCTTTTGAATTCTTTGAAAACCTTCTTCACTGTCCACTATGCCACCAGTTTTGGTGTCATCTGCAAACTTGAACCATGCCTTCGACATTCTCACGCAAATCATTTACATAAATGACGAACAATGAAAGCCCCGAACCAACCTCTGTGGAACACTGCGGGGCATAGGCATCCAGCCAAAAAAAGCAACTGCTCACTCTTACTCTCTGTTTCCTGACATTGCAAAAATTTAAAATGCTGGAGAGAAAACCAGCAATTCCAGCAGTATCAGAACAGAGAAAAATGGAAATAAGTCTTTTTGAGTCCAACATAACTTGTTCAGAACAGATTCATATAAGACTCGATATGTTAACTCTTTTTCTCTGCCCTGATCCTGCATCTTCTGTTGCATTTCTCATCATTTTGCATCTGTATTTCAGATTTCCACGATCGCTCATATTTTGCTTTATCTTGATTGGTCTGGATGTTGGACCCGGTTATACTTGGACAATATGCTCCATTACTGTTCCCATTACTTGTGCCAGTGACACATGTATTACACTGTCGTCTGTTTCTTCTTTAAATTCTGAAAATAAATGCGCGGATCTCATAAAAGTGGTTTTGATTTAAAAGACCTTTTAGAGACAGCTACACCTGAAGTAAAAATAGGAATAGTTTATTAATTATGACATCGTCTGTGTGTTTTATGTCTAAACTTGACTCTTCAGTCTCTGAAGGAGGGGGAGAGCATCCAGTTTCAACAATGACACCTGACTCAACTAACCCTCGAATTGAACTGTCCTGTGCAGGTGGACAGCTGGCCACATCCCCTTGATTACACAAGTTTTTTTTTTAATTGACTTGAAAACCTTTTCCCGAGGCATTATCTGTTAGATAAATCAAATGGACTCCAAAGAAGCATTTAATATTGAGACATGTCGGAACCTTGGGTCGTTTAGAAACTCTATGGAAACAATTCAAGGACACCATAACCTTGTAAAGAGACCACCTGGGTGACAGCTGCCCCTGATGTTTTGTTGAATCGTCAATATCCAATGATGGCTTCGGTTTTCAAAACTCCCCAAAATAGTGGTTCGTACATTAAAATGCCCATGCATATTCATTTACTATAAACATGCAAATGTGCATAACTACATCTGGATTCAGTGTCTGGTACTTCCATCATTGAGTGCCTCCGTTTGCCACTCAAGTCTCAACAATGCATTGGTAATCATATTTTCAAGACCTGCCCCGTGCACAGTTTTCTAATTGAATGACAGTAACAACAAGCTCCAGCTTAACAGGGCAGCATTTTTGTCCTTAAATTTCTCCAAAAACCTCAATCGGTTATGCTCAGTGTTTCTGGTTGGCTCAGATACGTTGCTGGTAATATAACATGGTAGTGCCAGCACAAAGCTCACAGTCTCTTTCTCAACTGTTGAATATTTCTGCCAATGAACGCTGAAATTCTTGGCGAATTACCAAATAGGTATCTCTGTCTTGTCGTTATCTTCCTGCAAGAGCCCAGCACCGATACCACATCACTCGTATTTAAATCCACCTCGAATGCTTTTACATAATCAGGTGGGTCTGAACGTCGGGCAGTGGCTAACACATACTTCCTGCCGTGAAATGCCTTTTGATAGTCCTCTGTCCACTGAAACTTCTTCCCTTTCTTTAACAATTCCGTGACTGGAGCAGTCACACTGCGAAAATGAGGCACAAACATTCGATAAAATCCACTCAGTCCCAGGAACTGATCCTTTTGTCGACAGTACGGGAAATTCCCCAATTACCTAAACACTTACATCTCATTTATCTATATCTAATAGCATGGCCCAGGATGGTGATTTTTGCTTTGGCAAATTCACTTTTCTCTATGTTTACCAACAAGCCTTCCTTCCGAAGTCAGTCGAACAAGTCTGATAAATGCTGTAAGTGTTCCTTTCATGAGTGACTAAATATCACCAGGTCATCAATGTACACCACAAGTTTGGAGAATCTGAAAACTTATTGATTCGTCCTTGAAATGTGGCCGGCACGTTTTTCATACCAAATGTACGTTGCTTCTCCCACATTTTGAACACAGTCTTCCAACCGTGGAACTGTGTATACATTAACCTTTTTAAATGCATTGACGTTACGATAGTCCACGCACAATCGTTGGGTGCCATTTGGCTTTGGCACCATGACTATGGGTGAGTTCCAGTCACCCTAACACATGCTGATTATGTCACCTTAGAGTATGCATTCAACCATCTTCTGAACCTACGCTAACTTTAAAGGATTATGCCTGTAGGGAAGTTGCTTTACCATAACAGCATTTCCTATAACTACATTATGCACAATTAGGTTAGTACTTCCAAGTTAATATCTGCATATCGCCCCATGATATAGAAATAACTCTTTCTGGTCATTTCAGTTTTTCTCAGGAAGGTAACTCAATAATTATCCCAGTTTTCGACAACTACCTCATTGTCCACTTTAATTTGAGGAATGTCTGATTCAGAATCCTCTGAAATTGGTTCTTCTTTCTGTGCCATAATCATTAACACCGTGTCCTCTTGCAATCCTTCTCTGTCAAAGTATATTTTGAGCCTATTCACATGACATACACTGTGAGATTTCGTTCTGTCTGGAGTCCTTATCAAGTAGTTAACCCTCACTCAATGTCTTTTGTATTTTATAAGGTCAACTAAACCTTGTTTTTCAAGGTTCACCTATCACTGGAAGTAATAGTAATACCTTATCCCCGATAGCATCCCCGATAGCATGCTGCAATACTTTTAAATGCTGTCTAAACAACTCCCCAGTGCTATTAATCCTGGGTGACCTCGAGATACTAGCTCATGTCCCATTCGCATCACCTCCTTTCTGTACCCCATTGGCAATACCATTTGACGAACCTCTGCTCAATTATCATCTCCTTAAATGTGTGATCGTCTCCATATCCTCATTCTGACATCATTATAACGTAATAACACTCACGAATACATTCAAAATTCCTAACGTATACGCTTTTTGATACAACTGCATTAAAAATTTATCTTTCTGCTGTAACTCAATTAGTTTAGCTGAGCTAAAATATTTGCATGATCACCTGTTTGCTCCTGCTTTGTCTCAACTATCTTATGGAACAAAGTCTCTCTTAATGCCACATAAGCTTCCTCATGTTTATATTTTTGATCTCTCCTGTTTTAACTGGTGACACTGGGACCTTGTTACCCCACAATCAGGAAAGCTTCCACGATAAGACTCCTGCATTGCTTCAGTTGCCTGTGTCTCCACTGGCTTTTCAACCAGAGCAGGCAGCACTCCTACTGGTGAATTAGCTATATTTTTCGCAAGGACAAATTGTATACCTGGAGCAGAGAGTTTTTCCAATTTTCCTACCCCAATTTTTCCACACCTTTCTGGGCACTCTATCGTCGCTTGACATAATTTTGCACTTTTTGTCTCTCGGTGAATTTCCTTTAGCAGTATCTTTTCTGGAAATAATCCTTCAGGAGTACATATCTCCTTATCCTTCAGCATCACAGTCTGAGAGGATCATGTGTCCCTTAATATTGCATCCTCGTTACCTGCCCGATGTAAATACACTTGCCCTTTGCAGGTATATTTTCTAAGCAGATCTAGCAGTTCCTCCTCAGCAAACTTCCAATCGGCTTGTACACTCTGATGGAGCGTTCTGGCTTCCACTGTGCTTTCAGCTACCACTCCAACAAAACTCCCAGACTTATCCTCTTTTCCTGCATCTTTGTATTTTCAGAACCCACCAACACAGTGATTTCATATGACCTAATTTTTGCAGTGAAAACACCAGAGTTTTTTTTAACTTCGTTGTCTCCTTCAAGTGTTTCCCTTTTACCCTGCAATAAGTTATCATTATGATCTTCATCAAAATATACCTTTCCCTTTCCATGTGAAACATTGTCTTTGCCCCAACTTCTATCCTTCACGCACTGAAATTGATTCTGAAAGCCAAACCAAGTTTTTACAGTCATTAATCACTAGACATACTCACATTCATAAGCAACTCCATGTACATGCCTTGCCGTGTTAACTCTATGCTCTTACAATTGAGTTTCTACTGAGTCAGGCAGTGAAGTTTTGAACTCCTCCAAATTAATTGTCTCTCGAAGAGCATCATAAATTTGATCTCTTTTTAAAGCTCTTATCCATCTATCAAAATTACTTTTCTGATCCTTTCAAACTCAGTCTCTGTTTGACCAGATTCGGCCTTAGATTGCTGAAACGTTGTCTGTCAGCTTCTCGCACAAGCTCATGTGCACTTTTCCTCTCCTCATACTCCCCAGATCTCTCCTCTAATAGTGTTGCGAATACCTCATTAGCACTACCCACAGGTTCTGTTTGGATCAACACAACCCACATGCTCATTGGCTACTGCAATTGTTGAACTATTTTTCAAATGAAATGAAAATAGTTTCCATGAATATACTGTGTATATCCTGTATTTTGTATATCCTACTCTGGCTCCAGTTGTGTTTCTTTCGTGAATATATCTAAAACGTTTCTGAACAGGCTTTCGATCACCAGGGGTTTGCTCATCCTCACTCTGTTCCTCACTAAGCTTAACTTCAGCCTTCATCTCCAACCTTTTGAGCTGACTTTATATTTTATGTGTCCATCTCTGAAGCACAAATGCTCCCTCTTTGTCTTTCTCTCCTGCTAAAACTAGCTGTTCTTTTTTCTCTTTCCTCTGCTAACCCTATCCATTCTCTTTCTTTCTCTTCTGATTTTAGTCATTACACAAACTGATTCTTTTGCGATTGAAGTTTAGTCATCTTTACAGATCTTGCTCGAGTTTCCAGCAAATTGGAATGATGAGCTACTACTGCAATCATCTCATTTTTCCTCACATTAGGAGGTAGCTTCAACTCCAACTCTTCCACTAATTCCCGCAGCTTTGACTTCATGTGCATTCTGTAAAAATCCCAAAGTTAATTCTTCCACCCGTCAAAAAATGCTTGATGACTGCAAGTGTCTTTGTTATCCGAAGGTCTGTTTACTTGACCAAATCAACACCCAAAATAAGTATCACGAACACCTGCCACTAGCCGATTATATCCCATAAATAGCCCCCAATCAGTCATGGACCAGCCCCGGCCCCCCAAAACATTTTAAGCAGGTAGCCCAGACAGTAACTTTGCTATTTTTTGTAGGTTACTGTATCATGGATGTTCCCGGAGTGAATTAACTGGTCAAAATGCCGAGTTTTACACAAACAGAATTTAATTACCAAATTACCGAATGAAACACAAGGAAGCGAAAATAGAATACCTGAATAACTAATCCTATCCAAACTCGACAGGGTATCCCGACTTAAGGATGCTGTTACAAATTCTTGCAAAATCCCAATAAACAAGGCCCTTAGCACAAGGAGTAAATCTGATGCAAAAAAGACCTTACAGTTATGAGGTCAGAAGAGCCGAAGGAGGGGGAGAGCATCCAGTTTCAACAGTGACCCTGACTCAAATAACCCCCAAACCGAACCAACCTGCCCAGCTAGAGAGCTGACCTCATCCTCTTGATTATACAAGTCTTTTTTAAAGACTTGAACGCCTACTGCCAGAGGCATTACCTGCTCGGTATAAATAAAAGGCACCCAATGAACATTTCAAAATTCAGACATAATGGAATCATGGATCGTTTAGAACCTCTCTGGAAAAAATATGATCAAGGAAAACATAACCTTGTAAAGGGACCGGCTTTGTGACAACATGCAACATTTAACTTTGGACTGAATTTTTAAAAAAAGTTAGTCTTACTTCATTGAAGCAAATAAAGTGTATTAAAATGTTTGTGAGTTTATATAAAACAATGCTGAAGCACATTCTGTGTTGGATTTACTAAATTGCCTTATTAGATCAATGAGAGAAATGCCCAGACAGATGCACACTTCCTCTGTATGATCAGGGCAAATATGTCCACTGTAAATCTACTGGTTGGCACCTGTTCTAGTCGAGGAGGGATCAGCACGGTAACTACATCTAGATTGTGGTTTTTGGGTGTGATGGTGGTGGGAGTTTCAGGCTGTTACAACATTGCAAACCAACAACACAGCAGATTCATCTTGCCTGTGATAAGAAACCATCCATCATTTTCCCTCACAACCAACGTCACTAGAGCAATTGGTAATGGGAGATGTGACCAATAACTAGCGATACCAACATTCAATGCAGGCCAGTTGTTATTGTGATCTGAAGGTACTATACGGAAAGGAGTTAACTGGATCTGTTTGTTCAGTGACTGTAATTGATGACAGTCTCCATGGATCCTAATTGTGTCACTGGATGGTTTCCCTCTTCTATTAGTAAGGGGCTTCTTCAATGCTTTGTCCCATTGTAGCAGTAGATGCATCACCTCCACATTATCAGGGATCAACAGCTGCAGAGCCAGGAAGAGGAGAGATAATCATCTGAGAATAGTCTGCAATGTTCCATTAATGGATCAGAATCTGAGAACAGTAGACTGGAATGCTGCAACGATAAACAGGAGTTTATCCCTTGGTCTTTTGTATCATTCCTGGGATTGGCCGACATTGCCAGAGCGGATATACTGTGTACTGTTGATTATCCAGGCAGGTTACTATCCCTTTCTCGCTATTGTTGGTGTTCCTGGTAAGTCTCTCCATCTGTATCCATTTATTAAGCCCATAAGCCATGGTGAAACTCATTGCTATTTCTGTTTTCTATATTTAGCAAAGACGAAAACTATTGTCTTCAGATTCAAATGCAAATTCTATTCATTACCAACAAATTTCAGAACCACCCACACCTCCAGCCTCACAAACATCTCAGAACAAGACTGTTCACAATCCCGATGTACCCTTTTTCCCTGAATTCATTAATGTCGCGGTATTCTATCCATCCCTAAATCTATCCACGACCAGCTCGATTCTACCCCCAGTCCCCACCTTGGCGTCAATGCTGATGTTTAATAAACCATTATCTATGCCTTGGTAACATTCTGACTTCATGGTTCCAACTCTCCTGTAGGCACTCTTGCAGTTGCAACTATTTCGATAACAACCTTGTTCTTGGCTCTAATGTAACTCATGACAAGGACACTGTGTCAGAGTATTGGTATTGCAAGAAATGTAATTCAGAGGCACAGGTTATTACACATAAAGGCACTGTTTCACATGCACCCATAGATGATGTCAGAACATATATTCAAATGTGTGATTTGGGAATAAAAACGAGTTTCACTAATAACATCCATAACATCACCAGCATTTTATCAATAATTTTATCGATTTCACTGATGTTCTTTGGTAAAGAAATCTAGCATTACAACGTGGTCTGACTCAGACCCACAGCAATGTGCTGGGCTCTATACTGCCTGAAAGAATGACCTCAAGTAAAAAACACTTGGCCTTGGCCAACAAATGCTTCCCTTGCCAGTGATGCAGACATCCCATGTAATAACAACATGAAAGGTTAAATAAAACAAAGAATGATGCTCGAGATCAGAAATAAAAATAACACGAAATTGCCACAGAAACTGAGCAGCATTAGCAGCTTCGGGTAGAGAGAAAAACAGAATTGGCACTTCGAGTCCACTGACCATACATCAGAACTGAACGTCACTGTCAAATAGTGTAATTGATGTTGGTCACAGGGACGTCTGTTGTGAGGAGCGAAGGAGTGATTCGAATAGATGTAGAAAGAGAGATATAGACAGAATGAAGCATACAACGGGATTAGAACATAGAACATAGAACATAGAACAATACAGCACAGAACAGGCCCTTCGGCCCACGATGTTGTGCCGAACTTCTATCCTAGATTAAGCACCCATCCATGTACCTATCCAAATGCCGCTTAAAGGTCGCCAATGAATCTGACTCTACCACTCCCTCGGGCAGCGCATTCCATGCCCCCACCACTCTCTGGGTAAAGAACCCACCCCTGACATCTCCCCTATACCTTCCACCCTTCACCTTAAATTTATGTCCCCTTGTAACACTCTGTTGTACCCGGGGAAAAAGTTTCTGACTGTCTACTCTATCTATTCCTCTGATCATCTTATAAACCTCGATCAAGTCACCCCTCATCCTTCGCCGTTCCAACGAGAAAAGGCCGAGAACTCTCAACCTATCCTCGTACGACCTACTCTCCATTCCAGGCAACATCCTGGTAAATCTTCTCTGCACCCTCTCCAAAGCTTCCACATCTTTCCTAAAGTGAGGCGACCAGAACTGCACACAGTACTCCAAATGTGGCCTAACCAAAGTCCTGTACAGCTGCAACATCACCTCACGACTCTTGAATTCAATCCCTCTGCTAATGAACGATAATACTCCATAGGCCTTCTTACAAACTCTATCCACCTGAGTGGCAACCTTCAAAGATCTATGTACATAGACCCCAAGATCCCTCTGTTCCTCCACCTGACCAAGAACCCTACCATTAACCCTGTATTCCGCATTCTGATTTGTTCTTCCAAAATGGACAACCTCACACTTGGCAGGGTTGAACTCCATCTGCCACTCCTCAGCCCAGCTCTGCATCCTATCTAAGTCCCTCTGCAGCCGACAACAGCCCTCCTCACTGTCCACAACTCCACCTATCTTTGTATCATCTGCAAATTTACTGACCCACCCTTCGACTCCCTCCTCTAAGTCATTAATAAAAATTACAAACAGAAAAGGTGCAAGTTGTTGATGATCAGCTGGAATGGAAATATAAACGAGATTAATCTTATTTATTTTTCTCCTGTTCCCATATTACTGAAAATCCTGTCCATTTAGGGGATACATCAATGTCCCTGTTTTCAGTGGGGCATGCCCCTTTGTCTCTCTTCATTGAGTGCGATCATCTTCCTTTATTCATTAATGTATACCGAGACAGTATTTAATTCCCTTTCCTCATTGCCCTTGAGAAGGTGTTGTTGATCTGCCTTCCTGACCCACTGCAGTCCGTGGGCTGTAGGAAGTCAGTGCTTAGTTCCGTACGGTTTCATTTCTTTGAGAGGTTGTAGTGAGTGATAGAACTTAGCGGCTGGCTTGGACATTTCAAAGGCAATTGAGTATCAAATGCATCGCTGGAGTCACGTGTGTGCCCGACCAGCAGAAGGTGGTAAATTTTATTCCTTGGAGGGCATTAGATTACCAGGTAGGATTTTCTGACGATTTACAATGGTTTTATAGCTGCATTTGATTTTATTAAATTCAAATTCCACCATTTGCCGTGGTGGGATTCGATTTCCCGTGGGGATCAGTACCTGGGTCACTGGATTAATAAACAAGAAATAATACCACAGAGACATTGCCTTCCCAGCATCTCCAAACATCAGCACTAGCAATAGTGGTATTGCTGTGGGCGTGGCTGTGCTTGAAGCACAAAAGTTCGCGAGGCTAAGGAATGATTTTGCAAAACACTCCATCCTTCGTAATTTTGTCTTTATTAGAAGTTTCGAACATCAGAAGGGCCCATGGCGAAAATGAGCTGGGTGTCTTTGGTCATGAGTCACTAACAGAATTCATATCAAGCAGCAAGTAATCATCACAGGAAATTGGATACTGTCTTTCATTGCAAAATGATTAAAGTATAGGAGTGAAGAAAACTTCCTGCAGTGCTACAATGTTGTTCAGAAAGTACTTGGGGCAATGTGTACAAATTATCCCTCCTTTATAAGGAATGATCACCTTGCCACAGAGAGGCAGTGTAAAGGGATTCCGCCAGACTAATCCGAGTGGTGATGGTATCATGAGGAAACAGTGAAGGAAATAATCAGTATCAGTACAAAAATAAGATGATTGTATTACAACTTGAGGTTTTTGGACAAGCACTCATTATTTTCAAACCAGGACATTTACAGTGTTATCTAAAACATGTGTTTTTTCTGCAATATTAGGCAAATATATAAGTGCAGGGAAATGAGGATAGCATGGATGGACATTTTTTTTAGATTAGATTAGATTACTTACAGTGTGGAAACAGGCCCTTCGGCCCAACAGGTCCACACCGCCCCGCCGAAGCGTAACCCACCCATACCCCTACATCTATATCTATATCTACCCCTTACCTAACGCTACGGGCAATTTAGCATGGCCAATTCACCTGACCTGCACATCTTTGGAGTGTGGGAGGAAACCAGAGCACCCGGAGGAAACCCACGCAGACACGGGGAGAACGTGCAAACTCCACACAGTCAGTCGCCTGAGGCGGGAATTGAACCCGGGTCTCTGGCGCTGTGAGGCAGCAGTGCTAACCACTGTGCCGCCCACATGTCCATGGTCAGCATGGACAAGTTTGGGCTGAACGGCCTGTCTCCGTTCTGTAGGACTCTATGATAACATACTTACTAGAGTGTAGTCTCGTGTTAGCTGAGAGAGAGTTTCAGGCTTATGAATGAACTGTCACTGCCTCAATGTGCAGCTGGTGTGTGACCCTGTACTGAGCGTCATGTTGTTCACAAATCTGTAAGCAGCCACACTCCGATAGAGTTCGCCATTCCCACCAGCCTCTGACCTCCATACAGAACACGAGCCTGTCTTCTCTGCGATGGGAGATGCCTCCTTGAGACTTGGCACAAACCATCCGTTGTCCCTCCTCACTGTCAGCAAACCACGGTATTGTTCATGTAACACGTGTGTACCATTAGCAATGGAGCCAAGAGGAACACCATGGAGCAGCCTTTCTATGCATTGTATGCTTCATTGATTTGTCGTGTTGGAGCATCAATGACATCCTCCTTTGTGTTACAGTCTGGAGGGGCTGAATGGTCTCTTCTCTTCATGCATTAGTGTTTTGAGGGGCTGAATGTCTTCCTCCTGGTCCCACTAAAAAGGCTAACGGACATTATTGGGCGACTCTCGGTTCCTGCTTACCAGCATGATATACTGACTGGACTCATTATCTTCCAGAGTAATAGTAGACAGGCAGGGGCATAGAAGAACACAGCAAGCCAGGCAACATTGAGTTCTCCAATTTCAAATAACCTCCCTTCCAATCCGCCAACTCCCTTCCCAGCCCCTCCTCCTCCCTTCCATTCTTCTGATCAACCCTTCTTCCATCTGCCAGCCGGATTCAGTCTTCCCATCGTCCAACCCAGTGGTACCCCTTTACCTGTGTTTACCTATTCCGATCTCACCAACTTGCCTCCTCCTCTCTCCCCCTACATATTTATCTGTAGCTCCATCACCGCTAACCCCTGTCCTGAAGAAGGGTTATAACCAAGGCGTTGTCTTCTCCACCTGCTGATGCTGTCTGGCTTGTTGTCACCTTTAGCCTCCTGCCTGTCTACTTTGGATTCCAACATTTGCAGATTTGTTTTCAAAATCTCTTCCTGTGTAGTCAGCCGGAGAAAGGGAATGGGCTGTGTTTCTTCTTATCCAATAGTTTTGCTGGCCGAATGGTTTTCTCACATTCCTGTGAAACTAGCTTGAAATGCTACATGAACTTCTTTTATTTTATCATGAAAATGTGCAGGGTCTGATCGCACTGTTACATGAATGCTGCCGACACTTTAACAGCTGAAGCTTAAATGTTGTCTAGGTTTGGTACTTTGGCACCTGAGGAGATTACACATTGTTCTAAACATTGTGTGATCTTCATAGAACATCCCCATTTTGATCGTATGATGGAGGGAAAGACATTGATGAAGGAGCTGACGTTGTTTGTGCTGAGAAAGTTTCCCCGAGAATTCCCCACAGAGATATCCAGGCACTGAGAGGATTAATCTCCACCTGTCACATTGTATTCTGAATGACCCAACCAGTGGGGAGTTTACACCTGATTCCCATTAAGATAAATCTTGTTCAGGCGCCAGAACACCTTGATCATTCAAATTCTGCTGTGAGGTCAGGGCAAAGTCACTCTGACGCTGTGTTCATATCTTTTGTTCATGTCAATAGGTCAGGGTATATGTTTGGGGAGTGTTTCCTTCTCTCAGAGAGTAATGACTGTTGGGGCCTCTCTATCCCAGATAGCTACATCGATTCTCCTGCCCCTCCGCTGCTGCCTGACCTGCTGCGCTTTTCCAGCACCACGCGTTTCGATGTCTACCGGCCTGCCCTAGTCAACCTTCCTGGTCACGTTACCAAGGAACTTTAACAAATTCATCAGGCGTGAACTTCCACTCACAAAGCCATGCTTACTATTCCTAATCAATCCCTGTTTTCCAAATCCATGTACATATTATCCCTCAAAATATTCTCACATAATTTACCTACCACAAATGTTAAGCTCATTGGTCTATACTTCCCAGGCTTTAGTTTTCAGTCCTTCTTGAATAAGGGTGAACATTTGCTTTCCTCCAGTCTTCCAGAACCTCACCAATTGTAACTGATGATCAAAATTATCAGCGAGGGCCCCCGCAAATTCTTCTCTAGCCCCTTGCAGCGTCCTTGGATATATCTGGTGAGGACAATGTGATTTATCCAACATCAAACATTCTAGTACCTTCAATACCTACTCTACTGTGACATGGACTGCCCCTAAGATATCACCACTCACTTCCCCAAATTCCCAAGTATTCATGTATTTCTCCACGGGAAACACAGAGTAGAATTTCTTTTTAGGACATTGTCCATCTCTTATGATTCCACACTTACATGTTCACATTGGTATTTAAGGAGTCCTATTCTCTTTATAGTTAATGTTTTTCCTTTAATATACTTAAACTACCTGTTTGGATTTATCCTGATCTCTCAGCCAAGGTTACATCATGTCCCCTTTTCAGCCCTCCTGATTTCCTTCTTCAGTAAACTCCTGTATCCCTTTTATACCTCCAGAGATTCCCTTGATCCCAGGTGCCTGGACCTAAGCTATGCCTCCACAAATTTTCTGGTCAAAGCCTCAATATCTCTTGTTTTACAGGATTCCTCATTCCTGTCAACGTACCTTTCACCCTCACAGGAACATGTAGATCTTGAACTCCAGCTGTCTCACTTTTGAAGGTCTCCTACTTGGCGAAGGTCCCTTTGCCTGCAAACAGACTACTCCAATTAACCCCTTCGAACTCCTGTCTAACTCAATCAAAATACACCATCCCCAATTTAGAACTTAAATTTGTGGACCATTTGTTTCCCCCTCTCCATAACTATTTAACATTAATAGAACTATAATCAACGATCCCAGAGTGTACATCTACTGTAACATTAATCACTTGTCTTGCCACATTTCTTAGAGTTGGTCAAATTTTGCTCCTTCCCGAATAGAACCCTCAATATGCTGCTTGAGGAAACTATCCTGACGCACGTTATGGATTCCATCCCATCAAATCACTTAACGCTCTGGCATTCCCAGTCTGTTACAAAAATTAAAACCCCTATTACAACAGCCCTATTGTTCCTGCAAGTCTCCCCAGTCTCTCCATATATTTTTGTTCCTCTAATTTCTACTGACTATTTGGGGGTGTATAGTACAACCCCAATCATGTCACCATCCACTTCATATTTCTTAAACTCCACCCACAAGCTTCACTGGTTGATACTTTAGTTATTTCATCGCCAGTTAGTGCTGTGATACACGAACTTAATCAAAAATGCATCTCCCCTTCCCTCCTTCCACCAGCTCTGACCCTCATAATGCACTTTATCCTTGTACATTAAGTTACCAGTCCTATGCATCCCTCAACCATGTTTTTGTAATAGCTATACTATCCCAGCACCAATTACCTATCCGCACACTGAGTTCATCGGCTTTACCTGTCAGTCCTCTTGCATCAAGACAGATGCAATTTAATCCAACAGGCATTCCTTGCTCCCTATCATGTTCCAACCTGACCTGTCTCTTCACTTTACTGTTTTTGATTACTGTACCTACTTCTACCCACGCACTTACCTCCCTGCTGTTGAGGATAACTGCTCCCGCCAAGTTGGTTTGAAACCTCCCTTGGTGTAAGCACGAGCTCAATCACAAGCAAATCTGGCTGTGAAGATATTGATCCACCTCCATTGTATGTGCAACTTGAACAGGTCAACACTATCACAGAAACTATCCAAATGATCCAAAAATATGAATATCTCCCCCCCGCACCAATTCTTTAGTCACGTATTTACCTGCCATATACTCCTGTTCTTACCTTCACTAGCTCATGACACTGGAAGTAATCAGGAGACTAACATTGTAGAGGTCCTTTTTTTAAACTTTTCTCCTCACTCTCTGTAATCACTCTATAGGACCTCATTCCTATACCTACCTGTGTCATTTGTGCCAACGTGCAGAATGAATTCTAGCAACTCCCCCTCCCCCTTGAGAATTTTCTGCAGCCGCTTGGAGATACCCTGGACTCTGACACCTGCGAGGCAACCCAACGTCCTGGATTCCCATTTGAGGCCACAGAACCTCCGATCTGTCCCTTTAATAATTGACTCTTCTATCTCTATAAATTCTTTTCTTTATCCTTTCCAGTTGTGCCCCAGAGCCAGTCTTAATGCGTCCAACCTGGCTACTGCTGCTTTCCCCTGAACTGTCATTTCCTCACACCCATCTCCCCACCCCACAAAATCAATATCCAGAATGGTATATTTGTTTTCGACGGGAATGGCCACAGGGTATCCTTGCACTCTCTTCCTACCCCCTTTGCCATTCCTGGCGGTCGCCCAGCTACTCTCTGCCTGGACACAACTGGAAGCAAGGAATGCCTGTTGGAATAAATTGTATTTAGTTAAATGCATCAGCGATGACAGGTAAGGCTGATGAACTCAGGGCCTGGGTCTTTACATGGGACTGGGATATGACAGTCATTTCATAAACATAGCTAAGGGAGGGACGTGGGTGTGACCACCTCACTAAAGCTCTTATCTATGTAGTTCTCGGTATCTCGGATGATCTGGAGTGCATCCCGCTCCAGCTCCCGAATTCGGTCTCCCAGGAGCTGCAGCTGGGTGCACCTCCCACACACGTGTACTCAATAAAAAGTTGAAATCTCCCTGAACTCCCCCATTCTGCAGGAGGGACATGTGACTGCCCTTTCTGCCATCTCAACTGCTGAAAGACGAGAGTTAAAATGAGTATACCTGAGTTTATCTGCACCTTTTGCTGAGCTGCTTCTCACTGGTAATGCTCAAATCAAAGCACAACGACCTACTCTGTTATTGACAGCATGTCTATGGACCGCTTCACATTTAGTTTTGGCGAGGGAAGGAGGGAGACACTATAGTGATGAAGTGTTAGGGCCTTAAGCACTCTTTGACACCAGGCACATAATGACCTTTTCGTCAGTGCAGATCACTGCTTAACCTTCGAAGGTGTCTTGCCGAGGTCTTCCTTCTGGTAGTGGTAACTGTGCTGATGCAAGTACTCCCCCGACATCCAATCCGCTTTGTCGCAGTCCTCTGGTCTTTTCTGTCTAATAGTACTGCATTTCTGAATACCTTGAGTCTATTGATTGCATGCCAAACTGTGTCTCACTCCCCAGAGAGAGAGGTTGAAATTCCAATTAAAACAGGCTATTGGAAAAAAAAGTTTACCATTGGACATATGAGCGACAGTATGCCGATCCGCTCACTGATTCTGCTTTTCCTTTCAATTTACGCAACTTTATTCTGATAATCCATAATTCGAATTTCCTGCATTTTCCCCGTAACCCTTGTTTAAAAATCTGTCCATCTCAGCTTTGAAGATATTTAGTGATCCAGCCTCAACAGTCTTCACAATTTTCTACAATTGTTGCGCTCCCACTGATGTGAGACGTGGTGGTCTTTAAACCCATGGCTTTTTTTTTCTACCATGGTGTGGAAGTTGAACCTACATTAAATGCTGTCCTATTCGATCACATCACCTCTGTGGCCAGATGCAAAATAAAAAAAAACACAAAGTTTAGGAGCCTGAAATCTCTTTCCTCATCTTCCACATCAGCCTACGGTACAGTTCATCCGGATCTACGGATTTGCCCACTTTTTATCCTGCATAAACTTCCAATTCTTCCTCAGCTTGTGTGCCAATTTGCTTAAAGCACTCTATTTGGGATTGACAGTGAATTCAAGAACTGCTTCTACAAAGAGAAGACCGATATGTAGTATGTGTTTAAAATATTCTCTGGCTCTGTGCACAAGCTGCTTCCTCGGGCTCTAATACTCCCTGTTCTTTCTCTTGTTAACTTCTTGCCCGTAATAAACCGATAAAGTGTCTTAGGAGTATTGAAGCTATTGCCCGCTAATGCTTTTGTTAACCATTATTTTGTTCTCCTACGAACCTTCTTGAGTTTAGCCCGACACGTTCACTGTTCTTCTGGCATCCATTTTTGTATCTGCTACGTATTGATATGAGAAGTTCTCTGGAATAAATGTCAAGACATGTTTCCACTCTTAAAAAACATTTACTGTCCTAATGAATGGTTGGAGTTGAAATGCCTGAATACAATGATTCTATTATTGGATTTACAAAACTCAATGAATTGCTTACATGTCTGCTCCTGTACACTTGGGGTAGGGGCAGCAGTATAGCTCTGTAACAGCCTTGAGGGATGAATTGAGGAACTACACATGGCTTCGGGCAGCAGTTGGCCATTTGGCTGTACCATTCAGAATGCTCATGGCTAATCCGCGTTTGTCTGCCCATCCGCCTCCTTCTGTTCCCAATAAACATTGACTCGCCTGTCCAGCAAAGATCAGTCAAGCTCAGACTTATGCACTTAATGGTAAGGTCCTAGGGAGTTTTGCTAAGCAAAGAGACTTGGATTAGAGCTTCATAGTTCTTTGAAAGGGGAGTCGCAGGTAGATAGGATAGTTAAGAAGGCGTTTGGTATGCTTTCCTTTATTGGTCAGAGTATTGAGTACAGGAATAGGGAGGTCATGGTGTGGCTGTACAGGACATTGGTTAGGCCACTCTTGGAATATTGCGTGCAATTCTCGTCTCTTACCTATTAGAAAGATGTTGTGAGGCTTGAAACGGTTCAGAAAAGATTTACAAAGATGTTGCCAGGGTTGCAGGATTTGAGCTACAGAGAGTGGCTGAACAGTCTGGGGCTGTTTTCCCAGGACCTTCGGAGGCTGAGGGATGACCTTTTAGAGGTTTACGAAATTAAGAGGGGCATGGATAGGGTAAATAAGAAAAGTCTTTTCCCTGGTGTCGGGGAGTCCTGAACAAGAAGGCATAGTTTTAGGGTGAGAGAGGAAAGATATAAAAGAGACTTAAGGGGCAAGGTTTTCACGCAGAAGGCGGTACTTGTATGGAATGAGCTGTCAGAGGATGTGGTGGCGGTTGGTACAATTGCAACATTTAAGAGGCATTTGGATGGATATATGAATAGGAAGGGTTTGGCAGGTTATGGACTGGGTGTTGACAGGTGGGATTAGATTGGGTTGGGATACTAGTCGGTATGGACAAGTTGGACCGAAAGGTCTGCTTCCATGCTGAACATCTCTATGACTCTATGACTCTATTAACGAGTCTTTACTGCTCTCTGAGGATGAGGACACCACAGGTAGCACAACACTAAAGTAAATGGGACGTCCTTATTTCTTTGTCGGACCTGTTATTTTAGAACTGAACATCAAATCACCACTCTTTTCAGAAATAAGGAAAGAATAATTAGGAATAAACTTAAAATATTCCGGACACCAAACCTGCCCTACATTGCCACTGACCCTTTCCAATCGAATATGTATCAAACCCAGCCTTTGCTGCTATCTCAGGAAGACAATACACCACATGAGAATGAAAAAGGTAGCAGAATGAGGACATCGAGTCTGATATGCTATTAAATCATTTCTTATATGTTCCTCAACGTCATTATCCTGCCTTTCCCCGAGAATCCTTGATCCCCTTATAAACCAAAAACTTATCTATCTGTGTTTGAATGATACTCGTGTCTGTGTGTGTACATGTGTGTGGTGGGCACGCGTGTGTGTTTGTGTCCATCTGCTTGTCATCTGTATATGCGCGCCTACGTCTGTCTTTCTGTATATCAGCCTGTGTGTTGTATCTGCGTTTGTGTCTATTTGTGTGTGACTCTATATGTCTGTGTGTATTTTTATGTGTGTACCTGCCTATCCTCTTGGAAGTATTGTGTTTGTTCGTATGTTGGGGTGATTACCAATAATTCCGAGTATTTCTGTGTCTGCATCTCTGTGTAGTGAGGTACCTGTATTTTTTTTTTTGGAGGGGGGAGTGAAAGGACTGTCGTTCCAAATGCCCGTGTGTTTAAAGTGAGAATTGTCTTTCACTGAGCACTGCTCCTTAATGTGTCAGTGGGACGTGATGTTTCAGAAACTCCACACGAGATAGCCCAGTCCACTCCATCTTGCACTAGTATCTTCCCCACATGGCGGGGTTAGGCGGGTGAGGGAATGGATATTCGGAACTCCAACACACAGCTTGCCCATTTCTGTACTATTCCATGCTGTTTTTAGAATGTGAGAAAGGGATGGAGGGAGTGAGGGCAGGAGTCGGTGGCCCTGCTGTTAATGCTGGTGTAGGTGGGGGGAATTGTGAGGTGTCCGGAATGAGTCAGTCGACAGTTTAGAATCCATATAGTATTATTAGTGTGGGGTGTATTGCGTAGCTGATAGAGAAAGTGTGGGAAGGAAGTTGCTGAATTAAATAATGAGAGTGGCAGTGCCTGACCCGTATTTGGAGATAGAGCATGAGGATTGTCCGAGGGTTGGTGCTATAACAGATATACAGTGAGTGTGAGGTAGCAGAGAGACAATGGTGACCTTTGTACTGACAGAGCGGGAAATATATTGATACTTGCCCTGTATTGCTGGGCATTTATTCAGATCATCTCAGTGTCAAGGTGAGCCTCCCCGAATGTCTTGTTCAAGTCTATCACTAATAATGACACAGAGTTGTCCCTCAGACTCCACAGCATCAGTTTAGGCAGTGCTAATAAATAGCAAGGAGAAGCAAATATTGCTGTTATATATCAAAAACAAAATGGTTGCAGAAAATCTGAGCATCATATGCTGGAAATTAAATATGCATGTATCATGGATACTGCAGTCTTATTGGTTAGTCTCAAGTTGCATCTAAACTGCATTAACTAAGTGACTGCTCAGGCTGTGAAAAATAAATTCTGTAAAGTGTATATGAGGTGGGTTGAAGAGTATGTTGTGAAGTAAACTAGAGAGCAGGCTATTTTAGATTTGGTGTTGTGTGATCAGAAGGATGAATTCATAACCTTGCTCTGAAACAGCTTTTTTAGGAATAGTGACATTAATAAGGTGCATTTTACACGGTGTCTGCATTCAACATAGAACGCTTGAACATTCTGGTCAAACATCATGGTAGCCTGGAGGGTCACTCTCACTCCAGTCAATTGGGAAAGTACAATATAACATTCAGTGGGACACAAGCAATGGTTGTTCGAGTCACAGATTCTGACAGTACGGAGACAGGCCCTTCTGCCCAAACTGGTCCATCCGAACAAAATGTCCATCCACGATAACCCCATTTCTCTGCTGTTGTCCTGTATCTTTCTAATACTTTCCTGTCCTTGCATTTGTCCAAATGCCTTTTAAATGTTGGGAATGTTCCCACCTCAACCTCTTCCGCTGGCACATCATTCCATATGCGTACCAGCCCCTGTGTGTAAAGCAGTTGCTCCTCAGGTTCCCTTTTAATGTTTCCCCTCTGACTTTTAACTGATTCCCTTTAGTCCGTGATTTCCCAACCTTGGGGAAAAATACACTGAGTGCATTCACTCTGTCCATACCTCCCAGGATCTTATACACTTCTATCAGATCCCCCCTCAGACTCATACATCTGAAATAAAAACTCCAAGCTTGCCCAACCTCTCCCTACAACGCAGACCGTTGGGTCCTTTGCTACATCCTTGTAAATTTGTTCTGCACTCTTTCCAGTTTAATAACATCCTTCCTATAGCGAAGTGATCAAAAGTGAACATTACACTACCAGTATGGCCTCACCATCATCCTGTGTAACTGCAATGTAATTCCCTAATTTCGATACTCAGTGATATACACTGATGAAGGCCAGTGTGCCAAAAGCTTTCTTTGCTGCCATGTATTCCTCTGAATCAAATTTCAGAGTACCATGCACCTGAAATCAAAGGTCCCTCTGTTCCACTACACTCCTTAGGAACCAACCATTCACCATGAACCTCCAACCTTGATTTGATTTTCTAAAATGCAAGAACTTACACTGATCAGTATTAAAATCCATTTGCCATTTCTCAGCCACTTCTCCAGCTGATCAAGATACTGCTGTATTTTCTCTAATTTCTGATAACCTTCCTCACTTTCCATGATGCTGCTTATTTTCGTATCATCTTCAAACTTACAAATCATTCCGATACATTCTCATCTAAATCATAGATATATGTAATATGTCGTGATCCCAGCACCAACTCGTGAGGCATTCCACTTGTCACAGGCCGCCAGTCTGACAAGCATCCTTCCACTTTTACCATCTGCTTCCTACCATCAAGACAATTTCATTCGATCTAACCTTCCAGAGCAGCGTACCACTTGCAACATCACTGAAGGACTTAGTGGAATCCATATAGCCTACGTATACCACTCTGCCCTTCTCAACGTTGCTGGTCACATCATCAAAGAATTCGAACAGATTTGTGAGCCATGATTTCCCATGCATAAAGCCGTGCTGAGTTTGATGATGGGCTTTTGCCTGAAACATTGATTTTCCTGTTCCTAGGATGCTGCTTGACCTGCTGTGCTTTTCTAGCACCACTCTAATCTTACACCGAATAACACCCTGTCTTTCCAAATGCATGAATATGTTATCTCTCAGAACCTTTTCCAGTAAGATACCTACTATTAATTTTAGGTTTACTGATCGATAGTTCCCATGTTTTTCTTTGTAGCCCTTCTTGAGTAAGGGCACAGTATTAGCTACCCTCCAGTCCTCCGGGACCTCACCCATTGGTCAGAAATGATGCAAAAGTATCAGCCAGTGCTCCCACAATTCCTTCTCTGTCCTCCTGCAGTGTTCCTGAATATATCCGATCAGACCAGGAGATTAATAGAAATATAAATTCTGAAAAAAGCGTCTATTTATTTCAGGTACAAACACCAAAGTAAGGGAAAGTGACACAATGGTGTTTAACGTAACAAATTCGAAAATGTATTAATCATAGGAAGTGGCTTCAGAAGAATTTCAGTCATTGTGGAAACCTGAGAATTTTCAGAAATTCATGATCCAGAAACAAGGGCCATGAAACTGATAAGGAAATCAGAAAGAGACCATGAATGCGAACAAACAGGAACAAAAACACTGCATAAAGCTACAATCTGTATTTCAAAGGAAACAGAATAAAAGCAAGGTCAAATATGGAAATTTGGGAAATGGTCAAGAAAATAATCAATTACTATGCATCTGTCTTCATGGAGTAAGATCCACAAAATCACCCAGTAATACCAAGTGATCATATATGGCTTGCGCAACTAAAGACATAAAGTCAGTTTGTATCAGTAACAAGGTAGTATTTGAAAAAGTAACTGGATTGAGAATTGCTAAGTCTGACAAACCTGATGTTCTTCATATGAAAATGTCAGACATAAATCAGCAATAGAAATATTAATTGTACCGTCGATGACTGTGTTTCATTTTCCTGTGCATTCTGCAGAGGCTGGAAGCCATTGTGGATAAATGCAAGTTAGTGAACGTGGTCCAAGCACTATAGATGAATGGAAGGGATCCAAGCATCTATAAAGGGAAGAAGACATAGTTTAGAGAACTGCCGACCAATTAACTTGACATCTGCAGGGAGACTGTTGGAATCTATTATACAGCGTGTGATATTGGCTATTGAGAAATTAACTGCAACAATGGAGAGAATCCGTATGTATTTCTGATGGACGTCTAACAAGGTATGCTATTAGATGTTAGACCCCATCTACGACCATCTAACAAAAGCAACAGGAAGTGACTTCACCACAGGAAATAACATCACCACAGGAAATGACATCAACTACCCAAAGAAACGCAAACATACAAATAGAAAGCAGGAATTTTCAGCATTGCTTCGCGTGAGGTCCACTGAAGATGTAAGGTAATGAAACGTCTGGAAATGAACCTTCCAAACCTTCATCTATTGTGAACAGTGTTGGTGACCCAATATGAGAAAGAATATACTGACCACTAAAAGGTGCAATGGACCTTCTCCAGATTAATGCCACAGATGGCGATGTTGCCTGATGAGAAAACTCGGCCTATGTTCTCCAGAGTTTCAAAAAAATGAGAGGTGGGTCATACTGAATTTCAGAAAATTCCCAGAACATATGACAATTTGGAAATTAACAGAACACTTCCCTGGATGTCTAATCCACATTCTGGGCAAATAATGGCAAGATATAGGATTGGCCACTTAAGTCCATAATAATGAGGAAATTCATCACTCAGTGAGAACTGCCTAAAACAGGGACATAAAAACCTGCTAGCAGGGTAAGATTAGGGACAATCCCTAGATATTCTGCAAGTGTGTCAAGCAGAAAAGAATAACAAGGGAACAGGTAAGAGTCATTAGTGACTTGACAATTTGCATCCAAACCAACTTAGTGATAGGAGACAGAGGGTAGTGGTTGAAGGGTGTAAGTGTGGCACTGCTTGTCAAGGATAGTTTTACAGTGGTGGAAAGGACGATAGAGATAGACTTGCCATCTGACGTAGTTTGGGCTGAGGTTAGAAATAGGAAAGGTGAGGTCACCCTGTTAGGAGTTTTCTACAGGCCTCCGAATAGTCCGAGAGACGTAGAGGAAAGTATTGCAAGGATGATTCAGGAGAAGAGTGAAAGTAGTAGGGTGGTTGTTATGGGGGACTTTAACTTCCCAGATATTGACTGGGAAAGCTATAGCTCGAGTTCGTTAGATGGGTCGGTGTTTGTCCAATGTGTGCAGGAGGGTTTCCTGACACAATATGTCGACAGGCCAACAAGCGGTGAGGCCATACAGGATTTCGTTCTCGGTAATGAACCAGGCCAGGTGTTAGACTTGGAGGTAGGTGAGCACTTCGGGGACAGTGACCACAACTCGGCGATTTTACTCTAGTCATGGAGAGGGATAAGTGTGCACTGCAGGGCAGGAGTTATAGCTGGGGGCAGGGAAATTATGATGCGGTGAGGCATGACGTAGGATGTGTGGATTGGAAAAATTGGCTTCAAGGGAAGGACACAAGTGATATGTGGAGCTTGTTCAAGGAGCAGCTATTGGGTCTCCTTGATAAGTATGTACCAGTCAGGCAGGGAGGAAAGTGTCTTGTAAGGGAGCCGTGGTTTAATAAGGAATTGGAATCCGTTGTAAAAGGGAAGAGGGCGGCCTATGTAAAGATGAGGCGTGAAGGTTCAGTTGGGGCGATTGAGTGTTATAAGGTAGCCAGGAAGGATCTCAAGAGAGAGCTAAGAGCAGCGAGAAGGGGACATGAAAAGTCCTTGGTTGATAGGATTAGGGAAAACCCTAAGGCTTTCTATAGGTATGTCAGGAATAAAAGGATGACTAGGGTAGGTATCGGTCCAGTCAAGGATAGTAGTGGGAAGTTGTGCGTGGAGGCAGAGGAGATTGGAGAGACACTAAATCAATACTTGTCTTCAGTATTCACTCAGGAACAGGACATTGTTGCTGATGTGAATATTGAGTCACAAGTGATTAGAATGGATGGCTTTGAGGTATGTAGGGAAGAGGTCCGGGGAATACTGGAAAGGATGAAAATAAATAAGTCCCCTGGGCCTGATGGCATTTATCCTAGGATCCTCTGGGAAGCTAGGGAGGAGATAGCGGAGCCGTTGGCCTTGATTGTTATGTCGTCGTTGTCTACAGGAATAGTGCCAGAAGACTGCAGGATAGCGAATGTGGTCCCCTTGTTCAAGAAGGGGAGTAGGGACAGTCCTAGTAACTATAGGCCAGTGAGTCTCACTTCTGTTGTGGGCAAAGTCTTAGAGAGAATTGTAAGGGATAGGATTTATGAACATCTGGATAGGAATAATGTGATCAAGGATAGTCAGCATGGTTTTATGAAGGGCAGGTCGTGCCTCACAAGCCTTATTGAGTTCTTCGAGAAGGTGACCAAGGAAGTGGACGAGGGTAAAGCAGTAGATGTGGTGTATATGGATTTTAGCAAGGTGTTCGATAAGGTACCCCATGGCAGGGTAATGCAAAAACTACGGAGGTATGGCATTGAGGGTGCATTAGAGGTTTGGATTAGGAATTGGCTGGCTGGAAGGAGACAGAGGGTAGTAGTTGATGGTAATGTTTCATCTTGGAGTGCAGTTACTTGCGGTGTTCCACAAGGATCTGTTTTGGGACCATTGCTGTTTGTCACTTTTATAAATGACCTGGAGAAGGGGCTTGACGGCTGGGTGAGCAAGTTTGCGGATGATACGAAAGTTGCTGGAGTGGTTGACAGCGAAGAAGGATGTGACAGGTTACAGCGGGATATAGATAAGCTGCAGAGCTGGGCAGAAAGGTGGCAAATGGAGTTCAATGTAGTTAAGTGTGAAGTCATTCACTTTGGTAGGAGTAATAAGAAGATGGGCTAATGGTAGGCTACTTGGTAGTGTGGATGAGCAGAGGGATCTTGGTGTCCATGTACACAGATCTCTGAAAGTTGCCACCCTGGTAGATAGTGCTGTGAAGAAGGCATATGGCGCACTGGGCTTTATTGGTAGAGGAATTGAGTTCCGGAGTCCTGAGGTCATGTTGCAGTTGTATAAGACTCTGGTGCGGCCTTACCTGGAGTATTGTGTACAGTTTTGGTCGCCATACTATAGGAAGGATATGGAGGCACTGGAACAGGTGCAGAGGAGGTTTACCAGGATGTTGCCTGGCATGGTAGGAAGATCGTATGAGGAAAGGCTGAGGCACTTGGGGCTGTTCTCATTGGAGAAAAGAAGGTTTCGGGGAGATTTGATAGAGGTGTACAAGATGATTAGGGGTTTAGATAGGGTTGACAGTGAGAACATTTTTCCGCGTATGGAGTAAGCTGTTACTCGCGGACATAGCTTTAAATTAAGGGGAGGTTGGTCTAGGACAGATGTTAGGGGTAGATTCTTTACTCATCGGGTTGTGAGTTCATGGAATGACCTGCCAGTATCAGTGGTGGACTCTCCCTCTTTCTGGTCATTCAAGCGGGCATTGGATAAGCATATGGAGGTTATTGGGCTAGTGTAGGTTAGGTAGACTTCGGTCGGCGCAACATCGAGGGCCGAAGGGCCTGTACTGTGCTGTACTTTTCTATGTTCTATGTTCTATGTGTGATTGGAGACCGGTGTCCAATAGTGTATCACAGGGATCAGTGCTGTGTCCCTTATTATTTGTGATTCGGAGGTGTTGGTGTTGGACTGGGGTGGACAAACCTAAAAATCACATAACACCTGGTTATCCTCCAGGAGGTCTATTCAGAGGCACGAGCTTTCAAGTTGCACAACACCTAATGAAGAAGCAGCACTTCGAAGCTCGTGCCTCCGAGTAAACCTGTTGGACTGTAACCTGGTGTTGTGTGAACTATAACCTTATTGTTTCTGGTACTCATAAATGATGCAGCTGTGAATACAGATGGGGGTGGCGGGAGTATGACAACTGTATTTGTGTTTGATAGAAAGATTGGCCGGATGGTTCGCAGAGAGGAGGAAGGCCTTATGTTACAGGAAGATACAGATGGAATCATCAGATGGACAGATCAATACTTGATGGAATGCAATCGGATAAATATGAGGTGATACACTTTAGAAGAAGGAACCAGACAGGGGAGTACTCATTGAATGACAGCACAGGAGGATGCTCAGAGGGTGCTTCTCCACATATCCCTGAATGTAACTAAACAGGTTTATACATAATTTGAGAAAGCATCGAGACCGTGAACATAACCAATATACATCAGGGCATAGATTATAAGAGTTATGCGGAACTTTGCTTTGGCCAAGATGGAATACTGTATGTAGTTCTGGGAACCACATTCCGGGAAGGATCAGATTGTGGTGGAGGGGGGCTGAGAGGAGATTCACCAGGATGTTACCAGGGATGGAGCATATCAGCTATGGAGAGTGGCTGGATAAGCTCGGGTTGTTTAGTTTGGAGGAGAGAAGACTGAGTGGCCCGTGATTCAGAAGGATAGTATTCCGACGGACATGGACAGGGTGGATAGACTGCAGCTGTTCTTTTTAGTCAAAGGACCAAGAACAGGGGAACACATTTTAAAGAGAAGAGTTTGAGATTTGGAGGGAATTGAGGTTTGTTTTTTCACCCAGAGGGTGTTGGGGTCAGGAATGGCCTTCTTGAGGGAGAAGTTGTCATGGTTACTTCACAACCATTAGAAAATACACGGCTGTGCACTTTACATGCCATAAGATTCACGGCAAAGGGTCTTGTGTCGGAAAGTGGGGCTAATGTCGACCATTCTGTATTGTTGATGGTACAAAGTCTATGCTTCTGTGTTTGCAGGTCTGTTGAAGGTCAATCATTGAGTAGCTTAAGATAGGAATTGATGGGTTTCTGAAGAGTATATTTACAAGGGTTTTAAGATTGAACTTGTAATATCTTCTTAAAATATGTCAATCGCAAAATTAAGGAAAAAAAGGAACAGCTTTCTAACAGTCTGTTACCAGAGAATTGAGGAGAGGGAAAAGGCAGACCTATGGAGCAAATACTTCAGTTATGTCTTCACAGAAGAAAAGAAAACAAAAAACAAAACTTCCCAACAATACTAGCGAACATTAGTCTGTTGAAAAAAAAATAGAATAGAATGAAATTAGCAACAGAACAGTTTTAGAGGAAGTATTGGACCTGAAAGTAATGAGCACAGACAAAGTCAACAGACATTTATCAAATGGGAATCATATTTGAGATAATGACTTTTAGCATAATTATGGAGAAGCAATCAATGCAAAACGATTCGATTTTCAGGAAATTTTTGATAAAGCTCCAAGCCTATAATGCAAATTCAAATCCAGTGGGACTGGCACTAATATGGTTTTAGATTGGGGGAGCTGGCAGGAAGAAGTGAGTAGAAATAAACAAGTTTTGTTTAGAGCGGAACGCTTGGCAGATATAGCAGGACTGGGGCTTGGGCCCCAGCTATTCCAAATAGACATCATATGTTTAGTTACGTATATCAAATACAATATTTCCAAGTCTGCTGATGGCACTAAACAATATCGGATTGTGAGGGGGTGAGCAGGATGTCAAAAAACTGCAAGGTGATTGAAACAAATGGCATGTCTGAGCAAATACGTGGCAGATGAAGTGCAATGGCTGGGCGGGGGATATGTGGTGTTGTGACCTTTGATAGGAAAAACAGAACGGGAGCCTATTATTTGAAAAGGGATTGGTTGAAAAACGTTAATCTATAAAGGAACTTAAGCTGCATTTTTGTTTCCTTCTGTGCAGCCATCCGAGTTCAGTGCAGGGCAGTGAGATCTGAAACCAGAAGTCAATACTGGGAATGGCATTGGCACTTTGACCAGTGTACACAGAC
Source organism: Chiloscyllium punctatum (assembly GCF_047496795.1). Taxonomy (NCBI): domain Eukaryota; kingdom Metazoa; phylum Chordata; class Chondrichthyes; order Orectolobiformes; family Hemiscylliidae; genus Chiloscyllium; species Chiloscyllium punctatum. The sequence continues at coordinate 69,325,385 of NC_092768.1, read as the reverse complement.
CCAACAAATGGGGAGCTGTAACATTGAAAAGAATCTGGATCTCCCTTTACACCAGTCACTGAAAGCAATATTGCAGGAGCAGAAATCTGGCAGGCAGATAAATTGTGTATTCACCTACATTTTAGGGGGATTTGAATACAGGAGTAAGGGTGTTTTACTGTAGCTATACAGGGCCTTGGAGAGACCACATCTCGAACATTATGCAATTTTGGTCTCCTTACCTTATAAAGGACAAACCTGACATTGAGGAAGAGCAGCGAAGGATGACCAGACTTATCTCTGGGATGACAGGCTTGTTCTGGGAGCAGAGTCTGGTGTGGCTGGGCCTGTATTCCTTGGGGGTTAGGAAAAAGAGTGGAGATCTCTATGAAATACGTAAAATTCTGTCAGGACGAGACAGATTGGAAGCAGGGGTGATAATTTCCCTAGGTGGGACATCAAAAACATAGGGCCAAAATATTAGATATAGACAGGCAACACTGTATTGAGATGAGAATAAATGTCTGCACTCAGAGACTGGTGAACCTGGGGAATAATCTCGCAGATCAGGCTGTGTAACCAAGGCACTGAATATATGTAAGGATTTCTATACAGTGAATGGATAGGGAGAGAGCAGGGATATGGTATGAAGTTAGAGGATCAGATATCTTTACTGTGATTCACCAAAATCACGGTAGCTGTGTTCCTGTGCGATACTGTGTTACAGAAAATCATGCAATGTTAATAATGGGGCCATTGGGAAAAAATGGGGAAGGTGCGAACTGCAAAATGTCAGTAAAAACCAAAAATTAATGTTAGTCTAACACACACACACTAGCACAGTCTAAGTAAACCTTTAAATCATATGTTGTAATGCAATAGTTGTCTTAATGTAACACTTTCACACCACAGTCACTGACTACAGCCCTGTACCTTCCACCAAAAGCTCTTCACCAGAAGACACGCAAAGCTGACTGACCACGTGATACTGATGGGGAATCCCAGTTCTACACAAGATTCTCTCCCGGTTTTAAATAAAGTTCTTTCTAAATATAGACTAATATTCCCAGTTTTAGGCTCAGTTTCAAGGTTTTCGGAGCCGATTACATTCCTGTTTTCTGAACAGATTGATTGTGCATTTTGCAGAAAGAGGATCGTGTGGCTGGGTTTTATTGGTCAGCTGGCGCCTGGCAAGGAATCGCGTCACTGCGAACGGGAGTTTATTTTATAGAAAAAGGTGCGCAATTCACGAATCACATTGCAGCGAAGTCATATTTGATAAACACGCGCTATCAGAGAACTGCCTGTATATTGAATCGAGGAGCAAACTTGATGGACCGAAGGGACTACAGCAGTTCTTATTTTATATTTCACAGTGTTTAAACATATTGTGGGATATGAACACAGTGTCGGGAAAACTGCATTCAGGAGATTTTCTAGAATGGGGACGGCTCAATTTTTTGAATGGATTACTCCTTTCCTGGTGTTTCTGTGCAAATTGTGGTAAAGCTCTGTAAATGTTGTCACAATCCTCAGATGTGAGGAACAAGGCCTCTACAGGGTCAACAGGTCTGTGTTTCCCATTCCCTTTTCCAGTACCGAGGTTGGGGCCGTGTATTTTGTCCGGTTTTATCCTTTAAGAACTCGGAGCAGTTTGATACAATAGAGTGTCTTGCTTGGCCGATTCAGAGACCATTGAAGAGTTTATCACATCTCTCTGTGTCTGGAGTCACTTTTAGGCCAGACCAGGAAAGCATAGGAGATTCGCTTCCTGAAAGTACGATGGGGAAGGAGATCAAGTTTACAATCAACATTGGACACAAGGTCACTGTTACAATCACCAGATTCTCGATCTTGATATTTTATTAATTATTTTTAACTTACACCAGCTGCTAGAGCATTATCCTGTATTGGAGTAGTAATCCAGTGACATCTTCACAGCAGCACCATCTCCATCTAGGAACCTATTGGAAACCACATTGCACAGGCTATTTTTGTACTGCTTGACAGCCCTGTCAAAAGGAACTCCCAACAACTTGATTATCGTGAAGGCACTGAGGGAGTGTTAAATGGTCAGAATGTAATTATTAATCTATTAGTGGACAGGACATAGTTGAGTAATTTCCCACATTGCCAGGGAGATGTCAGAGTTGGAGCTGGAATGGAAAAGCTTCCCCAGGGTCACGGCTTGTTGTGCAGCACAAGTCTTCAGTTCCATTACAGGAATGCCTTCGTCGTATCTATTGTGTCCAGCTGTTTCTTCATGTCACGTGCAGCGTATCAAATTGGTTGAAGACTGCCATCTGTTATTCTGTGGGCATCATGACGAGGGTGACGTGGATCATCCACTCAACACCTCTGGCTGAGGATGGTGCAGATACTACATCCTTGTCTTTTTCATTGATGTGCAGGGCTGTTCCATTATTTATGATTGAGATATTTCTGGTGTCCTCTCCTCCAGTAAGTTGTTTAATCGTATGTCTGGATGTGGCAGGAATGCAGAGCTTAGATCTGATCTGTTGGTCTTGGCATCATTTCGTCCTTTCTATCAGATGTTAGTTCTGCTGTTTGGAATGAAACCACTCAAGCACCGTATCTTTGATGGTTTGTCATCAGCTTTAGGTACACATGGTTCTGACTCTGGCATGTTCACCCACACTCGTCACTGAACCATCACTCGGTTTGATAGTAATGGTAGACTGATGGAATATCCTGGGGAAAATGATACAGATTATGTTTAAATACAATCCTGCTTCTGTTGCTGCTGTTGTCAACAGCATCGCATGAATGCCCAGTTTGAGCTGCAATATCTGCAATTCAATTCTACTGACTGTCCCCCAGTTCACATAGAGACCCATTCACCCATCAGCCATGAACTCAGTGACCGCACCTGGTTTCTGATGCGTTAATATTTCCATTTTCATATTCTCATTCTGCTGAGGGCTCTCCATGGTGTCATGCTTCCAATTTGTTACATTACTCAAACGCTTCAACATATTCATCTGAATCTTTTCCTTGCTCGTCGTGCCATTTTCTGCATTTGAATTGAATGTGTTTTTCTTTGGTTTTCTCCCTGACCATGATTAAGAGCTCTGTGGTGTCTGTGATGCCAGCCTTATGCAGTTTCTGAACCAATGAATGTGTGCACTTATCATTATCGTTCAGTTCCCAGGGTACGGCGCTCCGTGTTGGACAGGGTGTTTGAGAAGCTTTCACGCACGTCATTGGAACTTGTTAAAACATTGCTGAAGAAACAAAGCAGGTCTGCGGGCGTCTTTTGTAGTGCATGCAGAGTTAATCTTTCGGGTCAAGTGACCCTTTTACGAAGCTCTCAGTTTCTCCAGCAATTTTTGTGTTTTTAGTTCCAGTATCCTTCGCTATTTCTTTAATTGAAAATGTGTCCTGTGCCTATTCGTTTCTGGAGAAACGCAGCAGGTCTGGCAGCATCTGCAGAGACAGAGAAGCAGAGTTAGCCTTCCAAGTCCATATGACTTGTTCAGACCTGAAAAAGTTTGGAAACCAGGCTTTTTAATCCCTTGCCGGAGATGGGGGATGCATGACAGGGCATGCAAAACAGATGGAAAACAGGGCATGGCAAAATATAAACGGGCTAATAGCAGTTGTGAACGAGAAGATGATGCAAAATGGGTTTCAATTAAGGTGTGAATGGGAGAGAGGGGTTCTCTCTAACTGAGTGTAAGATAAAGAAAACACAACCACACAAGGTCACAGGGAGAACAGGAGAGAGAATGTTGACCATGTGGTATTATATAGATCTAGCGAGAAATATGTTTTCACTGTATAGATCATCACCCCCTTCACACTAAGGAATTCAGGTGCTTGACCTCTTATTGGCACTAGTAAGAGTTTCATGCTGCCTTAGTTTTGTAACATAGAGCAAAACGAACAGTGTGAAGTTTGGGCTGTTTTCCTTACCTGTCATTTTAATAAATCTTTCAAATTTGCAGTGCTTATTGTTAAACATTTCATCTTGAAGTTAGTATTAGATGGAGTGTAGAAGGTTGAGGGGTGACATTATCGAAGTGTATAATGTCATGAGAGGCATGCTTAGGGTGAATAGCCAAGGTATTTTCTGCAGGATGGGGGAGTTCAAACATAGATGCATAGCTTTAAAGTAAAAGAGGGAAAACTTGAAAGGGACAAAGGGGCAACTTTATTTACACAGAGGGTGATGTAAGTATGGAATGAGCTGCCAGAGGAACAGCTGACAGATGCAAGTATAGCTACAATATTTCAAAGACATTTGGATAAGCATATGAATGGGAAACGTTTAGAGGCATATGGGCCAAGTGCAAGCAAATGAGACTCGTTTAGTTAAGAAAATCTGGCCAGCATGGACAAGTTGGACCATATGGTCTGTTTGTGTACGATATGGGTGCATAAATCTAGAAAGGGAGGAAGATGTATGAAAAGATATGATGATAAATTTGCAAGAAATATAAAAGCAAGCATCACCAGCTTTTTCGGCTATATAAAAAAAAACTTAAAAATGTGTGTTTGAGCTGAGGCACAAGTGAAGTGAGGAATGTACATTGAGGCCATGAGGAGGGTGTGATGGAGAACTGGCCACAGGGAACAGGCACATAATTTACACTAGTACTTTAAATCATTCCTCATGGGGAAAGTACTATAAGCATTTCAATGGTGTAAACAAAATGGTAATAGGAGATAATTTCTTGAACTGTCTGTAACAAAAGTAACAAGGTTTTTAACTAACAGGTAAGAATACGGGTAGGCAGATCAGCAGTAATTCATAGTTAATTTTAAAAGAAGTTTTAACAGAGTGACTAGCGGCATTGTGTGAAATATTCCATAGCTCTCTGGATTACAGGAGTGTTTCAGCGAAACTGGAGAACCTCCAATGTGGCACTTGTCTTCAAGAAAGGAATGCGACAGAAAGCAGGAACCATTTAGCCGAATCTTTATTGCTGGGGATCTGCTCGAGTCTGCTATGAAGGAAGGAATCGCAGGGCAATTAGAAAAGCTTAATGCAGAGTTGGCATTGTTTTGTGAAAGGGAAACTGTTTTAGTTCTGTAAAATCATACATTTTTCTTCTGGAGATCCCTGAGAATGTCAAGATTAGAGTCATGCTGGAAAAGCACAACAGGCAGGCAGCATCCAAGGAGTAAGAAAATCAATGTTTCGGGCAGGAGCCTTTCATCAGGAACTCCTGAGAATGTGACAAGCAGACTTGATAAAGGGAACTGGTCAACATAAGGCTTTCCAGAGATTTTAAACAAGGTATCACAAAATAAACGTGCTGACACAAGACAGAGGCTTTTAGTATGATGGATAATACATCAGCATGGGATGACGGTTAGTTAACACATCGAAATCGGAGAGTCAGGATTAATGGATCTTCATGATAAAGGGTCTCTGTTGGATTACCAAAAATATCAGTCCGATGGCATCAGTTATTTACAATCTATACTGAAAGCCTGACGGCGGGAGCTGAGTGCAATACACATCCCAGTTTGTAGATGTCACTGAGAACCAAAGTGCAGGCTGTTATTTAATGGAGAGGACTCCCAAAAAAAGGAGCACTACAATAGGATTGGAGTGTCCATGTGCATGAAACGTAACGTCAGCATGCTGATGATGCAAGTAACTAAGTTGGTTCATGAAGTGGATTCCTGGGATTAAAGGGTTGATTTATTGACTGCATACAAAATGGTGAGGCGATTATTCATTTTGGTTGAAATGAATGAGGGCGATATTACTGAAATGTAGAAGGTACAGAGGAGGCTTGACAATTAGATGCTGAGAAAGTGTTTCCCCTGAGTCTCGGACTCGAGATGGTGACAGCTTTCAGGATGACCTATGAGCCTCCCAGCTCACAGTAAGGTCTGCCAGACCCAGGGACTCACAAAGACCGTGCAGGTGATAAACCCAACAAGGAACAAGACAGAGTCCCTTCTGGTACAGAGAGTCTATTAGCATAAACTGTCTCTTCAGAATGCAGAATCCATTCCCAGAAACAGAGTCCAGTCCAGTGTACAGAGTGCATTGTCAGAGATAGAGTCTACAACCAAAGGCAGAGTCTACTCTTGAAGGCAGCAAATGCATACTCCACAGCACTCACACCAATGTGTCCAGTTTCCATAGAGGTCTGGTGTGTCCAGAGAGAACCAGCACCAAGCATTAGAATACAGTTCATTGTAAAAGGTGCGGTTAACTCACTGGGGATGGTACACTCAACAGGAAGAGGCAGATGCAGCAAATGCTCACCTCCCAGCACACACACAGGTGTTCAATCTTTACAAAGGCCTCACCCACCCAGACAATCTGTACGGGCTCTATGACAATGACATCAAGTTTAGACTATGCAAACACCCAGTGGGTATCTAGTTGATTCACTCACCTCAAGGCTTTGTATGTTTCAATAAGATCAGCTCTCATTCCAAGGGTAACCTGTTAAAGTCTCCATATTGTTAACCCTTCATCCATGTAATAACTGAAGCGAAACACCTCTGAACTGCTTCAAATGTTACTATATCCTTTCTCAGATAAGGATACAAAAATAAAACTAATCTCACACACCAATGTGTTTATGTTTGTTTTTTTAGCGGGTAGTGAGTCTTTGAAACACACTTCCCTGCAGACCATTCGAGGCAGAGATATTTTTGAGGCAAGGTTCACGAATCACAGATGAGTCAAGGATTATCGAGGAGAGGGCAGCAATGTGCAGTGTTGGGGAAAATATAGACAGTGGTACCGAATGATACGGCTCTAGAATATCCAGGAATTAAACGAAATGATAGCATCGTTAAAGTTTTAAGGGGAAACAAGATGGCAGCGATCTGAAAGGTCTGCGTTGCTGGGCTATGCATCACAGTAACGCTCTAACGCACCCCACCACAGTCATTCACTTAAAATTCAACACTAAAAGAGTTATAGAGTCCTTACTAATCCCATTTTGTCAAGTGGAAATGACAAAATACGGGAAAGGATCGAGTAAGTCCCAACACATGGCGCACCCGTCAGAAGCATTCAGCATGCCTGGGGCCGCACCTGTAAACCCCTCTGCTCGTTCGACGGACTCAGTTTCTCACCAGTCCCCGAGTTCACCAAGTTACGTGAAATGATTGAAGCCATGATTGAAGAAAAGTTCAGCAGGAGGATGGAACCACTCTCAGCAGTGCTCCAAAAACATGAACAGCAACTTGAAAACCTTGGAAACAGAACGGATGATGTCGAGCGCCAAACTGCAGGGACAGAGACAGAGATCGATTCCTGAAAAACATTTCCGTACCTTAACTGAACAAGGTGACGACCTCGATCACAGGGGCAGAATGAAGAAAATTCATATCATCGGTCTGCTGGACCGGACATAACGTGATCAGCCAGTGAGTTTTTTGTGAGAACTAGCTGCAGCAATTCCTTCACTTCGAAGCTGAAGAGGGACGGGTGAAGAGTGAGACAGTTCATCGGGTTACCGTGCGCAGCTCAGGCTCAGACCAACGCCCTCACCCTGTCCTTGTGCGATTACATAGTTGCAGGGATAAACAAAGACTTATGGAAGCGTCCTGAACACAGGGAAAAGACCCGACGAGGGCTCCAGGATTACGTTCTTCCAGGTCTTTTCAGCGGCAGTGATAAAAGAAAAGCTTTTGATGATATCAAGAGAAGATTAAGGGAACTTGAGATTCAGTATTCCTTATTCTTTCAAAAGATCCACGCTTTGATGGCTCTTTCAATAGATCCACTGACTCTCCAGAGTATGCAAAAAAGTTGTGGACACTTTATAGTAGGCTGAATGCTTTAATGGAAATCGAAAATCTTGTTTCTATTTTTAAAAGAAAGTTTATTGAATGTTTCTGATGTTAAGCAGTGTTAAATTATAGTCGGGGATGGGTAGAGTACAAATTTTTAACATCTTCACTGGTAATACTAGTCGTTTTTCTCTTGCTTAGTTTGCATATCGGGTTCTGCTCAAGCTGGAAGGAGTTATGAAGGTGAGCGTGATGACTGAATGCCTATCTAAGGGCAGTTCAATCCCGACATTTGTGATTAATTGCCCTGGATGCAGTAGTGACAATGGGACAGAAGATAAACATTTGTGACGTGCAAATGCCCCCAGTGGGCGGAGGGTAAATGCCCTTCCTGAGTGCCATTGACACTTTGTATCCTTTTGTTCGTTTCTGTATATATTTAGTTTCGGAACTTTTTGAGAGCTTGTTATTTGTAGTAACTTTAATTTGTATTTTTTTTAGGCTATATGATTCTTTTTTCATTGGTGCTCAGCGATTTGTAATTCGAGTTCTTCCTCTTTGGAGTTCAAATATTGTTTCAGTCTGTAATGGTTAATGTCGTGCTTAAATGGTGCATCTGGAACAAAAAGGGGATCCATTCGCCAGTTAAGAGGGAAAAAAAAACATACGCGTCTTAAAAAGGAGAGGGTGGACATTGTTGTATTGCAGGAGATGGGCTTTGATGACAAGGAACATTTGACATTACAGCAAGGTGGGTTTGATCGGGTTTATTTCTCGTCTTTTTTTAACTAGGAATAGGGAAGAAGCCATACTGGTGAGGAAGAATCTTTCATTTAAATTACTAGGTTGTATTAGACACCCACAGGGGGAACATAACCATCAAAGATATATGGGGAAGAAAGCGGTATTTTGAATGTTTATTGCCCCCAGGCTCACTGCCTTAAATTCCGGATAGATGCATTTTCCAAATTAAGTATAATAATTGTAAGACGAGATTTCAATTGTCTTTTGCACCCACGGTGGACAGTATGCCCAAAGGCTCCCAGCACCATCTTTCCAATGTAAGCAATTCGTGGATTTTTGTGTGGAACTGGGGCTGGTGGATGTTTGGAGGCAAATCCACCTCATAAATAGGGATTTTATTTTCTTCTTTAACCGGCAGAAATGCCGCACCGTGGTTGATCTCTTCCTCACCTTGCAGCAATCTTCGATTCAGTGGTGTTCTGTACAATTAGGAATATTACCATTTCTGAGCATGCAGCAGTATACTTATTGGTTAAGATTAATGGCAATATAGCAGGCTCAAGACACTGACGAATGGATCCCTTTATTCTTAAGGATAGTAAGTACATTGAATATTTCTGTAATGAATTCAAATCTTTCTTAGCCATTAATTCAGATTCCAGCAGTAACCCATCCATTCTATGGGAAATTACTAAGGCTTATGCCAAGGGAATAATTATTCCTTAGGATGCAGCAGAAGTTGGAGAAGGAATGCTTGCTCCAGGCACAGTTGAAGGCAGCCGAGAGGGCATACTGTGATAGACCCTCGGTGGCGAGACTGCAGAGGATCACAACGCTTCGGTCTGCAGTGAATTCTATGCTCACACAGACAGATAAGAAGGAACTTTCTTTTGCAAAACAAAGGCTGTTTGAGCATGGTGATAAGCCGTGTAAGTATGTAGCCTATCTTGCGAGGGAAAAGAAAGCCCCAAAGCCATTATCTCAATTAGGGAAGGTACTGGGATCCTTACCTGCGATCTGATAAAGATACAAACAGCATTTCGGAGATTTTACTACGAATTATATCAGACTGAGCATTATGAGGATAAATGGATTAAGATGGAATCTTTCTTCAAGAACTTGTATCTTCCAGCGGTAACCCCCAAATAAGTCTCTTGCCATAATGCACCATTATCAGTGCAGGAAGGTGTAAAGCAGCTTCAGGGTGGAAAGGCGCCCGGTCCTGACGGATGTCGAAGTGAATTTCATGAGGAGTTTATAAACCTATTGTCAGGGCCGATGCTTGCCATTTTAGTCACTCACACAGTCACGACTGCCTCCCACTACCCATACGAGAGGCTCGTACCAATCTTATTCTTAAGAAAAGGAAGATACCGAAAGAGTGTGCTTCTCGTAGGCCCATGTGGCTTCAAAATATTGCTTTCAAAATTCTGTCTGAGCCCCTTACATTAAGCATGGAAACTATTTATCCTTCCATTGTCAAAGTGTACCACACCCACTTATAAAAGGCTGCAGATATTCCAACAATGTTAGGAGATTACTCAATATGGTCCAAGCGTGTCAAAAGCAAATTATACAGGTATTAATGATCTCTTTAGATGCAGAGAAGGCATTTCCTTGGGTTGAGTGGCCGTATCTCTTCTATACGTTAGAATGGTTTGGTCCAGGCAAAGTTTTTATCAAATGGGTGAGGGTGCTTGAAAGTGATCCTCTGTGTGCGATCCCGTAACATTGATATTTCTTGAGGCAGTTGACAAGGTTATACCCTTTCACCAGTGTTGTTTACGATGGTGATTGAGCCACTGGCGAAGGCTATCTGCAGGGACCACCACAGATCTGCCCCAGAAGTGGGATAGAAGTCATGTAAGATTACATTGTCTGCAGATGATGGTCTTAAATTTTTGCTAAATCTCACAGTTTTGATACCTTACCACATGCAACGCATTAGTTAGTTTGGTGCCTTTTCTGGCTTTACCATTGATTATATAAAATCGGAGGCCATATCTATGGGTGAACACAGGGAAATACCTGATGCCGTGGGAGAATCCTGTTTCCTTTTCAACGTTCCTGGGGGTAATGGGGACGTTCCCTATTGTGGTATATTAGAACATTGAAAATAGAACAATACAGCACAGAATCGGCCCTTCAGCCCACGATGTTGTGTCGGCCACTGATCCTCATGTATGCACCCTCAAATTTCTGTGACCATATGCATGTTCAGCAGTCTCTTAAATGTCCCCAATGACCGTTCTTCCACAACTGCTGCTGGCAGTGCATTCCACGCTCCCACAACTCTCTGTGTAAAGAACTCGCCTCTAACATCCCCTCTCTACCTTGCTCCAAAAAGCTTAAAAGTATGACCCCTTGTGTTAGTCATTTCTGCCCTGAGAAATACTCTCTGGCTATCGACTCTATCGATGCCTCTCATTATCTTGTATACCTCAATTAGGTCCCCTCTCCTCCTCCTTTTCTCCAATGAAAAAAGTCCGAGCACAGTCAACCTCTCCTCATAAGATAAGCCCTCCAGTCCAGGCAGCATCCTGGTAAACCTCCCCTGAACCCTCTCCAAAGCATCCACATCTTTCATATAATAAGGCTACCAGAACTGGACGTAGTATTCCACGTGCTGTCTAACCAAAGATTTATAGAGCTGCAACAAGATCTCATGACTCTTAAACTCAATCCCCCTGTTAATGAAAGCCAAAACACCATATGCTTTCTTAACAACCCTATCCACTTGGGTGGGCATTTTAAGGGATCTATGTACCTGCACACCAAGATCCCTCTGTTCCTCCACACTGCCAAGAATCATATCCTTAATTCTGCACTCAGCTTTCAAATTCGACCTTCCAAAATGCATCACCTCGCATTTATCCAGGTTGAACTCCATCTGCCACCTCTCAGCACATCTCTGCATCCTGTCAATGTCCCGCTGCAGCCTTCAACAGCCCTCTATTCCGGCAACGACACCTCCAACATTTGTGTCGTCTGCAAACTTGCTGATCCATCCTTCAATCCCCTCATCCAAGCCATTAATAAAAATAACAAACAATAGAGGCCCAAGGACCGAGCCCTGTGGAACACCACTCACCACAGACTTCCAGGCAGAATATTTTCCTTCTACTGCCACTCGTTGTATTCTGTGGGAGAGCCAATTCTGTATCCAGACAGCTAAGTTCCCCTGTATCCCATTCCTCCTGACCTTCTGAATGAGCCTACCATGGGGAACCTTATAAAACACCTTGCTGAAATCCATATACACCACATCCGCAGCTCGACCCTCATCAACTTTTCTAGTCACATCCTCAAAGAACTCGATAATATTTGTGAGGAATGATCTGCCCCTCATAAAGCAATATTGACTGTATTTAATCAAGCCATGCTCTTCCAGATTGTCATAAGTCCTATCTCTCAGAATCCTTTCTAACACCTTGCAGATGACAGATGTGAGACTTACTGGTTTGTAATTGCCAGAGAATTCCATATTTCATTTCTTGAAGGGAAGAATTATATTTGCTTCTCTCCAGTCCTCAGGTACGACTCCAGTGGAGAGCGAGGATGCAAAGATCTACGCAAGTGGTGAAACAATTGCACTTCCCGTTTCCCAAAGCAGCTGAGGACAAATCTGGTCCAGGCTTGGCGACTTGTCAATCTTAATGTTTGACAAAATTTTGAGCAAATCAGCTTCCTCTATCTCTGTCCATTCCAGCATGCACACCTGCTTCTCAAAGGTTTCAGTCGCTACAAAGTTCGTTGATTTCACAAAGACAGAAATAAAAAAAATCATTTAGGGCTTCCCCTACCTCCTCAGACTCCACATACAAATTCCCTATGCAATCCCTGATCGGCCCTAATCTTTCTTTGACGTTTCGCTTATTCCTCACATAAGTGTAAAATGCCTTTGTGTTCTCCCTCATCCGTTCTGCCAAGCCTTTCTCGTGCCCCTCCTGGCTCTCCTCAGACCATTTTGAGCTTCTTCCTCGCCTGCCTGTAATCCTCTAGAGCTGAGCTTGACCCTAGCCTCCTCCACCTTAGGTACCCTACCTTTTACCTTTTGACGAGAAGCTCCACCGCTCTCGTCATCCAAGGTTCAGTTATCTTACCACTTCTTGCTTGCCTCAGAGGGACATATTTATTCATCATATACAACGACTGCTCCTTAAATAGTCTCCACATGTCTATAGTGCCTGTACCATGGAACAATTGCTCCCAATCTATGCTTCCTAACCCATGTCGAATCGCATCATAGTTTCCTCTTCCCCAATTAAATATCCTCCCATATTGTCTAATCTTCTCCTTCTCCATAGCTTTGTGGAATGTGAGGCAGTTGTGGTCACTATCACCAAAATGCTGTCCAACCACAAGATCTGATACCTGCCCCAGCTCGTTTCCGAGCACCAAGCCTAGAATGGCCTCTCCCCTCATCGGCCTGTCAACGTACTGAGTTAGGAAACCCTCCTGAACACACCTTACAAAAACAGATCCATGCAAATCTTCTGCTCGAAGGAGGTTCCAATCAATATTGGGAAAGTTAAAGTCACCCATTACAACAACCCTACTACGTCCACACTTTTCCAAAATTTGCCGACCTATGCTTTTTTCTATCTCCCTGCTGCTATTGGGGGGCCTGTGTTAAACCCTTTACGAGATGACTGCCCCTTGCTGTTCCTAATTTCCACCCATACTGACTCGGTAGGAAGATATTCCTCGACAATGGAAGCTTCTGTAGCTGTGATACTCTCTCTGGTTAGTAGTGGTACACACCCTCCTCTTTTACCCCCTCCTTATTCTTTTTAAATGCTCTAAACCTCGGAATATCCAGCAACCATTCCTGCCCCTGAGAAACCCATGTCTGTCTTATGGCCACAACATCATCGCACCAGGTACTGATCCATGCTCTAAGTTCATCACTTTCATTCCTGATACTTCTTGCATTAAAGCAAACACACTTTAACTGATCCTTTGGTTCCTTCCAAAGAAAATTCTTCCCACAGCTGGTCTACCTCTTGGTATTACCTCGTCTGCATAAACTCTCACCTACGGTATACAGCTCAGGTTTTCACCCCTCTGCCATACTAGTTTCAACCATCTCGAACTACTCGAGCAAACCTTCCACCCAGGAAATTGGTCCCCTTCCAGTTCAGATGCAACCCGTCCTTCTTGTACAGGTCCCACCTTCCCCAGAAGGCATCCCAATTATATATATATCTGAAACCCTACCTCCTACACCAGCTGTGCAGCTACGTGATAAGCTGCGCCCTCTCCCTGTTCCTCGCCTCGCTATCTTGTGGCACCGGTAGTACACTAGAGAACACTACTCTGTTCGTCCTGCTTTGCAGCTTCCATCCTAACTCCCTGAAATCACTTTTTATATCCTCAATCCTTTTCCTGGCGATATCTTTAGTGCCAATATGTAACACGATTTTTGGATGTCCACCCTCCCGTTTTAGAACCTTATAAACCCAATCGGAGATGTCCCGGACCCTGGCACCTGGGAGGCAATATACCTTCCAGGAATCCCGATCCTGACCACAAAATCTCCTGTCGATTCCCAGAACTATCGAGTCCCCTACCACGAATACTTTTCTCTTCAGCCAACTTCCCTTCTTTGCCAGTGTCTGGCTCAGTGCCAGAGAACTGACTGCTATGGCTTTCCTGAGGTCGGTCATCCAACCCAGCAGTATCCAAAACGGTACACTTATTGCGGAGGGAGATGTCCACAGTGGATCTCTGCACTGTCTGTCTGTCCCCTTGTCCTGAGCCGTAGGAGTGACCAACTCCCGGTGACTCCTCTCAATTACCCCCTCAGCCCCACGAATCATCCATAGTTCATACAGCTCCAGCTCCAATTCCCTAACACGGTTTTCAAGGAGCTGGAGTTGGGTGCACTTCCCGCAGATGTAGCCAGCGGAGATGTGTGCCATGTCTCCCACCTGCCACATTCTGCAGGAGGAGCAAGCAACTGCCCTAGCAGCTATACCCGACTTATCTGAACACCCACTCATTACTAAAGTTGAAAGATTAGTTCAAGTTGCTATAAAATTAGTAACAAATTTATATACAATAGAGGAACTTTAGAATGTACCTTACCTTATTAACTAGGTTAGAGGAGCAGGGCGGTTGGGAGACACTAAGTTGTAGAGTCTCTGGTTTAGCCTCCTTGCTAATACATATGGTCACTGCTTTCCTTCCCGGCTGCACCTCTAGTCCTCGTCACTTCCTCCACAGCTTCCGCTCCTTCTGTGAAAGGGTAAACGCCGCTGTCCGTTACCCATAAGTAATTTTTTGAAAAAACTCCCTTTCCTTAGCTGCAGTCTTTCGGGTTCGTCTTACTCCGGTGATGCTCGCACTTAATCAAAAAAATTCATTAATCCTATCTTTGAACTTATATTTAACGTGGGATTTGTCCATTTGTTTGACAAAATTAAACAAGACCATCGAAGATGGGAGGCACTTCCAATATCCTGGCTAGGTCAGGTAACTCTTCTTAACATGAATTCCCTCCCTTGTTTGCTATACCCCGTGTGAATGCTTTTTTTTAATGATTCCCAGACAAACATTTAGGAGACTAAATGGATGATGTAGCTCTTTGATTTGTCACCAAAGCGACCCCTTATCAAGTTAACCAAGTTCCATCGACCCCACAGTTTGTGGGGAGTAGATCTTCGGATATTAAAAGCTATCAATTAAGATCTTCTTCACCCGATGTTAATGGGGACTCGGCGTCAATAGGGTTAGATATTGAAGTTTCTCAGGCTAACTGCTCCCTTATTAGTCTGCTATTCATAGACAAAATGAGGACAGTTACGAAGTATTGCAATTTCCCAGTAAGTATCAATAATTTTAAAGTAGGGAGGGCAATATAGCCAAACCTCATTTCTTACCCCATAAATTGGTGTACCGTGTTTCCGACGGGGGATTCTGGATTCGATGTTTGAACTATGGGCAACTCGGGGGTATATGTTGCTTTGATGATTTATCTGAGGGAGAAACAAGGATGTCCTTTGATCAAATAAGTCGTAACTATAGACTACCAAGTAGAGAGCTCTTCTGTTTTCTTTTTATCAGATCAAAGATGTTATTCAAAAAAGAACCACGCTTTTAACAGATTCATACAAATCCGATACAGAGAAGAGGGTGCTTATTGCTAAGAACACACTCTCTGTCAGTATCCTTTATCATTTGTTGGAGAGTGGCCCCTCAGACGAGACTTTGTGCCTTTCTGAGGTCTGCAAAGAGAGTTGGGGGTTCAGATCACTTCCCACACATGGGGAGGATATTTGTGAAAATGCAAGAAGTATTTCAATCTGTAAGAAGACTCTTGCCATGTCGTTGAAGATTCTTCACAGAGTCTATCTGGCCCTAGATCCTCTCTCAAAATTCAAAATGGGAGTATGTCTCAAATACAGAATGACTATGGGCAGTCTTACTCATTGCTTGTTGACCTTCCACCGTCGCTATAGGAGCGGTATGTTCGGTGGGATGGAGAGCATCCTGGGGACCGAATTGGAGATGGATCAATTTTCCCTTTTCCTGGGCCTGCCCAGTCTACCTTACTCAGATCTGCATATGAAAAATACTTCAATACCCTCACTCTCTGTGTTCATAAAAATGTTCTATTGTGTTGAGTGTCTGAAAACCCCTTGGGTCTGTTGGGTTGTCATAACCTCGTCATGGAGCATAGCCCTTTGGACTTTTTTAAAGGTATGTTGCACCAGAAAATAGAGGACTTTTATAAGACATGGCAATCCTTTTTGAATTACCAAGGTACCGGCTGACCTGCCACTCCAGTAAGGACTTTTATACAGCTATGACGAACTTGACTAATAAATCTAATGTCCAGAGAGGAAGACTGACGAACAAATGAACATGTATTACTTAAAGCTCTTGAAGGAAGAGAGCTTTAGTCTTGTTACACTGATTTCTACTGTTCGTTTTTTATGTTTTTTTTATTTTTCTTCAGTACGTTGATTTACCTTGTTTTTCTTTATGTACATGCACATGTGTGTAATTGTGTTCAATTTCCATTGTTTTTTGAGTTGGGTACTGATTCGTTCATTGAAGCATTAAAAAGACTTTCGCTGAATAAAAATATTTTGAAAAAATTTAAATGTTAACATGGATATAATAGAGTCCCAAAGGATCACTTTCTCATTAGTGAGACCACAAATTATGGTTTATCTTAAGCGTCATCACACCTCGGGTGACAGGATGATGTTGAGAGAGCGTCCCCTTCGTGGCAACCTATGTCTGTATGGGGAATGGAACCTGCGCTGTTGGCTTTACTCTGCATCACAAGCCAGCATTCCAGCGAGCAGATTGCGAGACTGTGTTACTACAAAAGATAGAAATAACCAAAGTCAAAGTAAAATATAAGCATTGAAAAGAAGGAAAAAAGGTACAATTCAAATAAAGGTCAAGATAATGGCTGAGAGAAAAAAAATCTCCGCTGGAAATTGTATTTTATAACGATGCAGTTGATTAAATGATATCCTTGGTTGAATATAATAAGGTACCCAAGCGACATAACCAGAATTATTAATTGTGATTAGATATCAATAACTATAAACCATGAGTACGTTTATGATTGGTCTGTGTGAAGCATGCTAACCATTGTATGGAAGTAAAAAGCTGATGGAACATATTTTTGGAAGGTTGGTCCCCATGGGAAATACCTCCCGAACACATGCTTGAAGAAACCCAGGGTAGAAAGTGCGTGAGTGTCATCTGGTTTGTGACAGGAAACCAGGGGGCTGAATGATTGAAAGTTCCTGCAACGTGAAGCTCAGGAGACAGTCAGATCATACCCTATCTTATTAAATGGTACAGCACATTTGAAGGGCTCAATGGACTCATTATGGATTTTGATTGCATATAATTTTTAAAAACACACTCTGTTCCTTCATCTAATGTTTTACACACTGGGGCACTGCCATTTTCCTGAAACTGGGAATTATTTGGAATATTATCTGGAACATTCCATAATCAGCATTATCCGGAGGATTCTACAATCTGTCGGGATATTAAAAAGGCAAGAGACACAGAGGGAGAGAGGGGGCACTGCATGCAGGAGTGAGAGCGGTGGAGCATGAGCCTTGTTCGGGTGTCGGTGCTGGAACAGACATACATTGAGTTATTGAGTTTGAGAGACCAGAGAGAATACGATGACCCCTATCCTTGCAGAGTGGGGAATGTTATCGATGTTTGTCCTGTATTGCTGGATATTGCTACAGATCGCAGTTACTGCACTGAGCTGGGTAGTGAGCTCAGATCATGCTCGGTGGGTGTGATGGTGTGGCCCACACTGGGAAGAGATGTACTAACTCATCCACGAGGATATCTGTGACCCTGTTGACAAACCGTGGTGTAATTGTCCCTTATCTGCTATCCTCTTAGTAAACTGTACATGGCAGTTCCAACCTCAGGAAAGCTCAATCGAGTGCCCATTATCCTTTTGACGATGGTACCAGTGCCAGGGATAATAGAATATCCAGGGGCATCCGGATGATGGTGGGTACCTCCAGCCAAGATGGGTGGGAAAATCGGTTTATCATTAAATGAGAGGGAAACCATGGGGTAGGGTGGGTAGTTAATGACGTGCGTTCGATAAGATAGCACCAGGAGACTAGCTCGGCCTCGATGCAGACAATCCCCCTGTCACACTCAATGAAAATCACTCAAAGATAAATTATTGTTAGATTCAGACGGATGAGTTGAAGACTCTGCTGACCCCATTAACACTTACAGAGCTGCAGAACAAATCCTCATCAAAATCTCTCCATCATTTGAACTCACACCGATATTCTTTTCACCATCATTCCTGGTAATACTGGCTTATTTTGCCTGATGCTATCGAAATGTCTATATGTCAGCATTCTGAAACCTGTGAACACATCCTTCCATTACATTGTTGCTCAATCTCACCCTCTCTGTCTATACCAAAAACCACTTTCATTTACATTTATGCACGGAGACAGGCCCTTCAGCCAAAACTGGTCCATACCAACCAAAATGTCTGTCCACATTAACCCCATTTCCCTGCACTTGGCTCATATTCTTCTCTGCCTTTCCAATTCATATATTGTTCGAACAAAGTGCAGCGAGGTTTTGTGACATCAAGAAAGACCTCAGGAAAGATCTCGCTGAATCTGCCATTCATCTTAACCCAGCAATCAAATAACATAGAAACAATTTGACTGGAGGTTATAAACAAAACGTACAAGCAAATACTTGTGGGAGATGTGTATGGAAGTCAATACTGCAGGGAAAGATGTATACGTTCAAAACAGGAAATTAGATATACAAGCGTTTGCAGGCAAAACTCAACGGATCTGGTACTATTTGAAGGACGAAAGTTGAAAGTTTGGCCCTCGAATAGGACAGCAGGTCAGGGCGCATCCAAGGAGCAGGAGAGTCTATGTTTCGGTCATAAGCCCTTCATCAGGAATTCATTTCAGAATTAATTTTTTCCTAATCCTCTGTAGGAAGAGAGTGAGTCAACATTTTTAATTTGGGGATTCTTCATCCGAACAGTTTTTGTTTTCGATCTGCAGTATATGCAGCTCTTTGTTTTATTTAAGATAATCAATTATTTGCATGCTGCAGTATTAATAGATAACTTGATTTGGGAAGAAGGGGAAAGGGAGAGGGCAGAAGAGCAGGCAATGTGTCAGTCACAGCTTAAGGCCCTGTCATTCAGAATGTGAATCCTGGGTTGAAGGTAAAAGAGTGCTTTTCGGAAGCACCGCACTGGAATTCAACGTCTTTTGCACAGATGTGACAGATCCAGAGTCATCCTTTGGGTGACTCTCTTTACGGTGTTTGCACCTTCTCCCATTGCGTGCGTGAGTTTCCTCTGGGTGTTTGGTTTTCCTCTCACAGCCAAAGATGTCCAGATTACATTCAGTGACCTCACTAAATTGTTCTGCAGTAACCAGGGATGTGCAGGTTCATTGGATTGTCTATGGGAAATATAGAGTTATCGTGGTAATGTTTGGGTTTGTTGTTCGGGATGTTATCTGGAGGATCAGTGTGGACTGGGTGGGCCAAATGGCCTGGTTCCACACTTCAGGGCTTCTATAATTTCTATGCAGCTGTCTGTGTTTGGAAAACCTGCCCAGGATCCTACCATAAGTGATGGCATAATTTGCCTCAACAAAATGTTACACATTTCGTTTGTCTAACATGAACTCCATCAGCCACTCTTCGGCCCTTTAGCATATATAACCAGCATCCCGTTTTATTCTGAGTAAACCATCTTCACCCTCCACTACCTCACCAATTTTGGTGTTATCTGCAAACTCACTAACCATTCCTATTGTATTCACATCCATATCATTTATATAAAATGACAAAATCCATTCGATTCTTGTGGTACACGGCTGGTCACAGGCCTCCAGTCCAAAAAAATATAACAGTTCACAAACCTTTCCTTAGTCTATACCTTCGAGCCAATTACCCCCGACTCTCCCTGTATTCCATGTGATCTCACCATGCTAACCAGCTTACCATGCGGAACCTTTTTGAATGCCTTACTCTAGTCTATATTCTATTCCACCGTTCTATTTCTGTGCCTTCGCCAATCTTATTCGTCATTTCTTCAAAACGATAAATCAAATTTCCGATAAATCGATTTCCACACACAAAGTCATGTCGACTATCGCTAATCGGAATTTACATTTCCAAACACAAGTAAATGCTGTCCCTCAGAATCCCCTCCAACAACTTACCCACCAATGACATCAGTCCCTCTTGTCTACAGTTTCCTGACTTCTCCTTACCAACTGTTCTTAAACAATTACACAACCTTACCTGTGACTGTCCATGATACAAATATCTCAGCCAGAGACTGAACAATTACTTCCTTAGCTTCCCAACAGATTTGGGGTGCATCTGATTAGTTCATGGACCATAGAACAGTGCAGCACAGTACAGGTGTTGATGTTGTGCCGGTAGTTTATCCTACTCTAAGGTCAGACTAACCTTCATGCCCTTCATTGTACTAAAATCCATGTGCCTAACCAAGAGTCAGTTAAAAGCTCAGAGCGGGTTATCCACCTTAATGCATTTTAAAGTATCCAGCTCCTCATCTTCTGTAATGTGGAATTTTCAAGATATCACTATTCATTTCCCCAAGTTCTCTACCTTCCATATCCTACTCCACAGTAAATACTGATGCAAAATCTTTATTTAGTACCTCACCGATCTACTGTTCTTCCACACATAGGTAACTTTGCTGATCTTTAAGGGGTCCTGCTCTCTCCAGAGTTACTCTTTTGACGTTAATGTATATGTAGAATCTCTTTGGAATATCCCTTACCCTATTTTTGAAAGACATCTTATGTCCCCATTTTGACCTCCTGATTTCCCTCTTGGGTATTATCCTACAGCACTGGTACACCACAATGGATTCACTCGATCCCTACTGTCTGTACCTATCATATGCTTCCGCCTTTTCTTGAACAGAGCCTTAATGCTGCTCGCCATTCAGCATTCCCTACACCTACAAGCTTTACCCTGCTCATAGTCAAGAACATGCTGTCGCTAGACTCTGTCACTCATTTGTGAAGGCCTCCCACTTTCCCACCAATAGCTACTCCAAAGCAGCTTTTCAAAGTGCCACATATATCGTTTAATGTTGGCCTTCATAAAACATTAAAATTATATTTGGACTATTCTTCTCCAAAGGGATTTTACAACTGATAGTTCCTGCATAACAGTCTCGAGAAGCAGAATGGCCTCCTCCTGTCCCTCTGTAACAGACTTGAGAGGCTGAATGGCCTCCGCTGTCCCTTTACAACAGGGGTGTGGGGCCAGAATTACTTCCTCCTGTTCCTGTGCTGCAATCTCGATGCTCTGAATGATGTCCCAAGGTTATGGAAGAATTTGACAACAGTGCACATAAACGAGAAGCAACATTACACAAAGTAAATGGACAATAAATATATACATTGGTTTATTGGCTCTGGAAATTACCCCACCAGTTACCTTATGCAGCGGGTCTGTTACTTTTTCACTGTCGCCCTTTATAAACCGATGTAATATACACAGTCCTGCAGTGTACTCCCACATACAAAAGGAGCAATAAGAATATTGAAAGATTTATGGTCCATCCCTAAGCAATGCCCATCCATTCCACCCACACCGAGTAAATGTTCCCTTTTATTGGGATACGAAAAGTGATGTCAGAAAGGCGTAAACTGGACCTGTTTGTTCAGTGATTGTGATTAATGTTAGTCTCCACGGGTTGCACTTACCCCAGTGGACGGTTTCCATCTATTAATGATAAGGGGGCTCCATTCAATGTGTTATCCACAGTATGGTGGGAGCATCACCAACAGTGTTAATAGGAATCAGCAGGTGGTACTCCAGGTTCCTGAAGAAGGGCTTAAGCCCGAAACATCGATTCTCCTGCTCCGTTGATGCTGCCTGACCTGCTGCGCTTTTCCAGCAACACATTTTTCAGCAGGAATCAGCAGCTCCAGAGAGACAGTGTAGAGATTTCAGAATCTCAGCACAAGAGCCTGGAATGTTTCAACAATGAATCAGAATCTGAGAACATTAGACTGGAATGTTACAGCAATGGATCAGAATCTGAGAACATTAGACTGGAATGTCCCAAGAATGGACAGGCGTTTAAACTGGAATGTTTGGTTTCTTTCTACATATTATGATCGAAGGTCAATATTGGGGCGGATCAAATATGTATTTTACATTATACAATATTTTTTATTATTCAATCCTGGCTTTTGTTGGTGTTCCTGGTAAGTCTCACTGTTCACTCGTTAATACTATAAATCATGTTTGACAGTAATACTGATCGTTCATTCAGTCTCCCCTCCTAGCCACTGTTATTGTTCCTGCTCAGATTCTAAATCCAGATATTCACTTGACAAAAAAATACTAAATTGTTAATTCACTCTCTCCCTCCTTGCTTCTGGCAGCGTTACTCGTGGGTTGCTATGTCAACCTGCTCAGTTTCAGCTGTGAACAATGTTCCGTTGTATCACTGCACTTGCTATCTAAATATTGAAAACATTGAGGTCACTATCTTCTGTTCTGGTTACAAACTGCATTTTCTTCGTCTGACTCCATTTCATTTCTGGACAATATCTGAAGCTGAAATAGACGAATGACCACAGTGATGATCCCTTTGCCAATGAACCAATACCTGACACTAAACCCTGACCATTACTAATTATAACTACTGATAAATCCGGTATATACTCCACTGGCACATCCCATCTGTTGTTTGAACCCTGAGCTGTGAAATACAGTCTTAAAGATGACAATCGTCTGTTGCTGACACTCACAGCTGCAAACCTGCAGAACCAACTCTGAGTCAATACTCCATAGCTATTATCTGATATCACACTGAACTCTCCATCCATCCATCATTCCTGTGCGTACTGATCTATAATGCTATTAGGTCCGGCAATGCCTTTACTTTAATATTCACAAGCACGTCACTATCAGCTGCCCATGAACTACAGTTTCCTCATTTCCTCTTCCACCACCTCAACCCAGTTCCAAACGACCAGCTCAGCAATGTCGCCATGACTTGTCCTACCTGCCTATCTTCTTTACCACCTATCCACTCCACACACCCGCCGATCTATGACCTTCGTCCCCTCCCCCACTCACCTATTGTCCTCTATGCTACTTTCTCCCCACCCCCAGCCTCCTCTCACTTATCTCTCCACCCTTCCGGCTCTCTGCCTGTATTCCTGATGAAGGGCTTTTGCCCAGTTCTCCATGCTGGCCCGATAGTCAGATTTACTGAGCAATACACTGCCATATGCTGCGGTACTCTGCATGCTGGGTTGTCTACTTGTCCCAGTTCATAGTTTCTGCGTTTGTTCTGTGAGGCAAATTCAGAATTCGGTGGAGCAAATTTTGTCAGCTGATCTGGCAATGCCTTTATTCAATGTTTTCATTCTTGTGACCTGAGCCGCCAAGGTCTCACTGCTCCAGATGCAACCACTCCCTTGTTTTTATTCTCATATTTCAACATCATGCTCAGTTTGTGTCCTAATTGTCCGTTTCTATCTTTAATGTGATTATCTCTGTCCATCTTTATCTTTCCCTGATCTTGGTTTTTGGTTGTGTATTGTATCGAATACTGGCATTCTGAAGTTCAGAAATAATGTCATGGTGTGTGTCAGGCGATTGTTCACTTTCCACTGTGCCCCATTTGTTACTCCTTGGACAGGGGAGTGTGTATAGGTCTGTTGTTCACTTCCTGGTGTTTCCCTTGAGGTGCTTCATGAACAAGTGTGTGTGTGTGTGTGTGTGTGTGTGTGTGTGTGTATGTGTAGGGCAGCTGTTCCATTCCCGGTATGTCCCATATCCTGCTCCATGGTGGACAGCGGTGTGTGTGCTGGGCTGTTGTTCACTTGCTGGTGTGTCCCAAGTTGTGCTCCATGTTTGACAGGGAGTTTCAGCATATTTGATTCAAGTCTTTAAATCTTGGTCTGGGCGTGTCCACTCAAAGCCTGTGTTTGCCCCTCTCAGCTGATCACGTGGTCTGAATCACGAGGAGGAACCTGAAGTATAATTATAAAGGAGTAGATATCACACTTTTAGTGGAGGGAAGCCTGTTTTTGTCCTGTTATTGAAAAGTTAGTGGAGGGGCCTGGGGATTGTTTGCTGGAGGTTGTTCTGTGAAATGCCTCAGACATTCAGGGAGGCCAGAGGATTTGGTGACCCAACTCTGGATGGAGCATGTGGTCTGCAGTTACAGAATCTGGGTCTGTAACATGAACAACAATTGGAGCAGAGGCTGCAGAGTGTGGAAGCTTTTAAACCAAGGACTGAGTGTGCGTGGGGGAAGGGATCAGAAGAAACTGTCTGTGTCTTAACGTGAGCACAGGCTGTCATTCTCATCCTTAAACATACATACACACACCCTCTTTCTCACACACACGGACACAAACATACACATCCTCTCTCTCTCACTCGCACGCCACCCGCCCCCCCCCCCCCCCCTCCACCTCAACACACACACACACACACACACTCCGCATCTCTCGCACAGACACACATATAAATCGGGGAGGCTAATTTGCGTTTACAGATTTATATTTGTGGATAGATTGTATTTTGTTCAAAACAACATTCAACTTGTACGCAGCCAATCATTATGGCATTTATGGCATTTTATAAAGTCCTGCTTTGGAAATAAAACCAGTATGTCTCCAGGGTAAAACAAGTTGGACTCCACACAAGACCTTCCATGGTTTGTGCAGGGAAGTTCACATCTTAGCAAACGTAATAGAATTCTTTGAGGAATGACAAAGTTGATAGTGGAGAAAAGGCTGGAGTTGTCATATACATGAACTTCAGTAAGGCATTAGATGAGATAGACTGATGGAGAAGGTGACGTCGCAGGGGTCCAGGGTGTACTAGCTAGCTGGATTAGAGAACTGTCTGGGCAATAGGAGACAGAGAGTAGTAATGGAAGCGAGTTTCTCAAAATGGATAACTGTTCTGTGTGGTGTTTCACAGGGATCCGTGCTGGGACCACTGTTTGTTGTGATATACTAAGATGATCTGAAGGAAGGTATAGGTGGTCTGATTAGCAAGTTTGCAGGTGACACTAAGATTAGTAGAGTAGCAGAAATATGAGGGGACGTTCAGCGAGTAAAGCTGAATGGAGATAGATTGGAGAGTTGGGTGGAGAATGGGCAGATGTGAGGTGATTCATTTTGGAAGATCCAATTCGAGAACGAATTATACGGTAACTGGAAAAATCCCTGGTGGAAATTGATGGACAGAGAGATCTGGGTGTTCAGGTCCATTGTTCGCTGAAAGTGGCAGGTCGATAGAATGCTGCCTGACCTGTTGCGCTTTTCCAGCAACACATTTTTCAGCTCTGATCTTCAGCATCGACAGTCCTCACTTTCTCCTGGTCGATAGAATGACCAAGAAGGCACACAGCATACTTTCTTTCTGAATTCTAACAATTTAAGGAGTGGAGAACTACAGACCAGTTAACTCGTCACCCACAGGAGGGAATTTTTTGAAATCTATTGCGTACAAGAGTAGGAAGGCCATATTACAGTTGTAAAGGACTTTGGTTCGGCCACACACAGAACACTGCGAACAGTTCTGGTTGCCACATTCCTGAAAGGATCTGGATGCTTTGAAAAGAGTGCAAAGGATTTCCTCCACGTTGTTGCCTAGTATGGAGCGAACCAAATATGAAGAGAGGTTTGGTAGAAAGGGATTATTTTCATTAGAAAGATGGAAGTTCATGGAGGACTTGACTGAGATCTACAAAATCATGAGACGGATAAACAGGGTGAATAGCAAGAAGCTTTTTCTCAGAATGGGGGAGTCAGTTACTAGGGGTCAAGAATTCATTACGAAAGGGGAAAGGTTTACTGGAGATATGCTCAAAAAGTTCTTTGCGCAGAGGGTTCTGGGTTCTGGAATGCATTGCCAGCGGAGGTGGTAGAGGCAGGGACTAAAGCATCATTTAATATATATGCGGACAGATACATGAATGGGCAGGGAGCAGAGAGATACAGAACCTTAGAATAAAGGCGACAGGTATAGCTAGAGGATCTGGATTGACACAGGCTTGGAGGGCTGAAAGGTCTGTTCCTGTGCTGTGATTTTCTTTGTTATTTGTAAATACTGGCGAAAAGCGTCTGTTGATACTTGAAAAGAAAATGAAACCAAGATCAAATGTGGCACAGCGAATGTGTGGATACGAGAATTTATTTAGAGAACAGACAAATGACAAGGAGATGAAACAGTGACATTGCGTCTGTCTTCAAAGAGGAAGATCGAGAAAATCCCCCAAAAATATCAAGTCACCATGGGTCCATTGTAACTAAAGACTAAAACCATTCATATACAGTTACAAGGTCGTATTTGGAAACAGATCTGGGATGAGTATTGAGAAGTCTGACAGACCAGATATAATTCCAACTTAAATTTTTGTGAAAAGAGCAATATAAATATTGATTGCAATAGGGGCCACTGTATTTCTCAGTATTCACTTCGGAAGGTTATAAATGCATTCTAATGATTTACGAAGGGAAGAAATGGGAGAGTGGAGGACTACAGGCCAGTTAGTTGTCATCCACAGCAGGGAAACTGTTGCAACCTATTGGACACTGAGTAAGCAATAGCAAATTTCAAGAGAGTTGTTCTGCATTTATGAAAGGGAGGTTATAAATTACAATTTTTTTGAAGATATCTCTTGTAGATATAAACAATGGCGAATCAGTGAATGTGGTACAGTCAGATATTCAGGAGTAGGTTTAATCAGCACACACAGTAAGTTATCAGAAAACATTCAAGCAAAGTGTATTGGGAGGATCATATGCAAACGGGGAAGCTAAGCATTAGAGAAACTATTAGACAACATAGGTGGTGGTAGAAGGTTATTTGTTTGACTGAAGACCGGTGTACGCTGGTGTGCCGCAGGTGTCAGTGCTGTGCCCCGTTAAACGCCTTCATTTAAAGGGAATCCAAATACAGACGATGGAGAATCAACGAGACTCAAAGTGTCAGCTTGCTCTCTCTTTACAGTGCTGTCTGACTCACTGTGATCTCTAGCATGTGTTGGTTTAATACAGATTCAGCTTCTGCAGTGATTTGCTCCTACTAGAAATAAAGACATTCTGCACTAGTAACACAGAGAGATGGTGAAATTATACCTGGACTGTACCTGTACAATTTTGATATCTTGATTTAAGGAAACTATACAGATCACATATACTGAATGCGTATTATCCAGATTAATCTCTCAGATGGCACAATGGTCTGCTGAGGAGACTTGGTCTGGGATCAGGGCGGGAATCTGTGTGTGAAACTGGAGAACGCTGATTGATTGTTATATGAGAACTTCACATCTTTTTACTTGGGTAAAGGAGGTGGCAGGTACAGAATTCAAGAAAATGGACTGTGAAGCTCTTCAACAGATTGATGTAAGATGTGAGCAGGGATTCATGGTTTTGGCTGGTCTAAAACTGGACCAATCCCCAGGTCCAGATCAGTTACATCTCAGGCTGCTGTTGGAGACAAGGGATGAAAGGCGCTGACAAAAATGTTTAAATAGAATCTGGTCACAGGTTAGGTGCCCGAGGACTGGAGAGGACCCTTTATGGGAAGGGTTTTGAATATAGAAGAGGGAATTATAGACCAGTGTGTTCAGATCAGTGTTACAGAAAATTTTGCAAAAAAATAGGTTGGTGGTAGAAGGCTGTTTGTGTGACTGGAGAACCGTGTCCCCTGATTTAACACAAGGATCAGTGCTGTGCCCCTTATTGTTTATGGTATATATAAATGATGTAGGTGTGACTGTGGAGGGGGAATGGCAGCGTGATAAGGAAGTCTGTGTTGACACAAATATTGGCTGGGTGTTTGGCAGAGAGGAGGAAGTTCCTATGTTATATGAAGATACAGATGGAAAGGTCAGATTGGTGGATCAATGGCAGATGGGATGTAACCCTGCTTAATATGAGGTGATGTACTTTGGAGGAAGGAACCAGGCAGGAGAGTACACAATGAATGGCAGCACACCAGGAAGCTCAGAAGGTGCTTCTCTACACATCCGTGAACGTAACCGGGGAAGATCAAAGGTTGTGTAAGAAATAATTGGAAACAGTGGGTATAGCATTTACTCATTGAGGCATAGATTACAAGAGCTGTGTAGCACTTTTGTTCGGCCAAGATGGAATAGTATTTGGGGTTCTGGGATCCCCGTTACATGAAGCATGTGATTGTTCTGTAGGGGGTACAGAGATTCACCAGGATGTTGCCAAAAATGGAGCATATCAGCTATAGAGAGAGGTTTCATAAACTCCATTTGTTTACTTTGGAGCAGAGAAGGCTGAGGGGGACGTGATTCAGAAGGATAAGATTACGAAGGACATGGACAGGGTGGATAGACAGCACACGCACTGATCTATATTTCCTTTTAGTCAAAGGGCCAAGAACAGGGGAGCACACGTTAAAAGGGAAGGATTTGAGGTTTAGAGAAGATTTAGGGATTGTCTTTTCACCCAGAGGGTGATGCGGTCCAGAATGCACCTCCTGAGGGGGGGTGGGGTGGTTGGGAGCTATCGCGGGTCACCTCACAACCACTAAAATGTATTTTGGCGAGCACTTGAAGTGTTAAACCATTCATGGCTATGGGATTGATGTAGTAAGGTTGGAATAATATAGATCCTGCTGTACTTTTGATGCTACACAGGCTATGCTTCTTTGATTGTATGGATGTGGAAGGTCAATCATTGAACAGCTTAAGACAGGAAGTAATAGATTTCAGAAGAGTATATTAAACAAGCGTGAAACGTTAAGCTTCTCAAAGTACAATATATCACGATGAAATGTTGGTAAAGATAATTGTAGCTTTCTTACAATCCAAAACCAGCGAATGGAGAACAGGAGAATGACAGATTATGAAGCAACCACTTCAGTTCTGCCTTCATGAAAGAAAAAAATAAAAAAACCTCCAAGCAATTCCAGGTCTACTGAGAAAAGACAGGAAATATAATCAAATCAGTAAATAATCAGTTTTGGAGAAAATATTTGGACTGAAATCTGATCATCTTTATCTATGATTCCTAAAGGAAGTGGCCATTGTATTAATGAATGTTTTGCTTACTCTCTACCAAATTCCCGATGATTGAATTGACAGATTTGAGTGCAGCAAATACAATCCCAGTATTTCAAAAGGAGGCAGGGAGAAAGTCGGGATTTACAGTCTGCTTAGCATCAAAGATGCAATCAGGACAAAACAAGCGTCTATTAGAAAGAATGCTTTGTCAGGGAACTTTGAGAATTAAATTAATTTGAAACTAATGAACATGGATAAACTCAATGCCAACTTATTAAAGGTGAATCATGTTTGAGAAACAGACTGGGAAATAAATTATGGAGAAGCAATAGAAGCAGTGAATTGGCATTTTCAGAAACGTTTTGATGAAGTCTCATGTCGAGTGTTGTGAAAATGCTACTCATTTAACAAGGTCATGCTGTCCTTCTTTCTTTTTCAAAGATGAAATAGCAGTGAATCCAAAATGTCTGGGTTTGACTGCTCTAAAATAAAAACACGTACAATAAGGAGCAAGCTGTGCTAGTTCTGGTCCTGTGTAATGAGACAGAAATAATTAATGACCTCGTAGTTAGAAATCAACTTGGAAGGAATGATCACAGTATGGTTGAACTTAAATAACAGATGGAGAGTGTGAAGATAAAATACAATCCCAAGGCCCTGTGCTTAAACAAGGGAGACTGCAATAGAATGAGGGCGGACTTGGCTATCGTCGATTGGAATCAAAGACTTTATAGTGAGAGTTGACTAGCAGTGGAGGATTTTCAAAAGAATTTTTCGAAGTCCTTAGCAAAATTATATTTCGTGAAAAGGAAAGACTCTAAAAAAGGGAGTAGTCTGCATCGGGTGTCTAAGCAGTAAGCGACGCTATCAAGTTCAAAGAGAAGGCATGTAAAGTGGCCAAGCACAGCAGGAACCTACAAGATTGGAAACACATTAAAGGTCAACAGAAAGCCAATAAAAGAGCTATAAAGAAAAGTAGGATAGGACACAAGAAAAAGAAAATTAGCACAGAACATGAAAAGAGATTGCAGATGATTCCCTAAATATATAAAATGAAAATGAGTGGCTAATGTAAATGTTGGTCCTTTGAGGACGAGAGGGACCATTTAGTTTTAGGATATAATGAAATGACCGAGGCATTGAGCAGGTATTTTGTATTGATCTTCCTAGTGGAAGACACTTACAACATGCCAGTAATTGACAAAGAGATGAGGGTAGGTGAGGACATATCCATAATCATTATTACAGAGGAGGTAGTTTTGGGTAAGCTAATGGATCTAAAGGCAGACAAGTCCCCCAATGAAATGCATCCCAGGGTACTAAAAAAGATAGCAAGAGAACTATCAAGTGCAAGTGTGGTAATTTTCTAAAATTTGCTGAACTCTGAGGCAGTCCCAGCAAATTGGAAAACAGCAAATGAGACGCCACTGTTTAAAGAGGCTGGTAGATAAGAGATGGGGAATTATAAACCAGGTAGCTTAATCTGTGTAATGGAGAAGATACGTGAGTGTATTATCAAGGGGGAAATACCAAGTCATTTTGATACAAATCGACCCAATGCGCAGACACAACATTGGTTCCTGAAGGACAGGTCATGTTTAACATGTCTTTTGGAAATTTATGAAGACATTATGAGCAAGGTAGACAATGTGGCCACAGTGGAGGTGATGTGTCTAGGTTTCCAAAAGGTCTTCGAAAAGGTGCCGCACAGTAAACTGCTGCAGAAGATAAAGATGGAAGGCGTTATGGTAAAGTAATTGTATGGATAGAAGATTGATTGACTAACAGGAAGCAATTGGTAGTTCTAAACGAGTGCTATTCACATCTAGCAATCAGTGACTAGTGCCGTGCTTCAGAGATCAGTGTTGGGGCTGCAATTATTCACAATTTGTATCAATGATGTGGAGTTGTGAGCATCTGCAGTTTGTCAAAGTTTGCAGATGACACGACGATGAGTTGCAGAGCAAAGTGTGCAGAGATCAATGAAACTTTTAAACAGGAACACAGATACTTTGAGTTAGTAGGCGAATGTCTGGCAGACGGATTACGATGTCAGTAAATGGGAATGCATCCATTTTGTTACGAGTATCATTAAAAAAGGATTATTACTAAAATTGTAAAACGTTGCAGCATGCTGCTCTGCAGTGGGACCTGGGTGCCCATGTGCATGAATCACACAAGGTTGGTCTGCAGGTCCAGCAAGTACTGAGGAAGGCAAATGGTATGTTGTCTTTCATTGCTGAAGGGATTCAATTCAAAATCAGGTAAGTTATTTTGCAGCTGTACAGGGTGCTGGTAAGGCCACACCTGGAGTATTGTATGAAGTTTAAGCTGCCTCACTTGCGAAAGAATGTACTGACACTGGATGAGGTGCAAAAGAGTTTCACGGAGTTGAGAGATAATTTGTTGATTTTTCAGATAGTTACGTTATTCTGTCTGTTCTCCTCTTGTGTTTGTGTTATATTCAGTTGCATCACACCTGGGATATCCTCCTTACACCTGCTTAAGTGAATGAGCAAAGGTTGGGTCTGCGGTACTTCCTTGAAATGATCTGAGGATGTCTGTCCTGGTCCATATCAGTGTGTGACAGCTCGATCTAATATACTGGCATGGGTTGAGAATGGGAGAGTTTAAAGGAAAAAGTGAATCAGTTCTATATATTTTGGAGTGGAAATCAATGACTCGCATGATAATTCAGGAATTGGTGTGTGGACCCTAGCTATTCAGAAAGCATGTCAAACATTTGTTCAAGGGCATTGTATGTAATCTTTACAAATATGCTGATGGCCTCAAATCGAGATTGTGACTGGGTGATCAGGTTGTAAAAAAGTTCAAATGTGATTGAGAAAATTGGAGGGAATGGGCAAATACGTGGCAGGTGAAGAACAATGTGGATAGACGTGACATTGAGCACATTGCTTGGAAAAATAAAATAATGGTTAACATTTCAAAAGGAATTGATGTAAACCTGTTGATCTGTGAAGAGACTTATGCGTATACCTTTGTTGACTTCTTCACCAAATTGACGGACCTAAGTTCCTATTTCATGTTTTATCCAGATAGTTAATCATTTCAATGGATATAGAGTATACAGTGTTTGGGCAAAGTCAATTGAAGAGATGTTCGAACCAAAAACTAGAGTGGGGAATGCTCAATGTTTTGGATGACCTACCCCTTTCCTGATGTTTCTGTGCAGTATGTGGGAAAGCTCTGTAAATGTTGTTACAAACTCTCAGATGTTAGGAAGGAGGTCTCTGAAGGTACGACAGGACAGTGTTTCCCATTCCTTTTTCCGATACACAGGCTGGTGCCCGGTGTTCTGTCCGAGTTCATCATTTAAGACCTTGGAACAGTTTGATACAACGGCCTTGCTTGGCAGTTTCTGAGACGACTGATGAGTTTACCACATGGCTTTGTATCTGGAGTCACATTTAGGCAAGACCAGAAAAGCACGGGAGATTCACTTCCTGAATGAACAATGGGGAAGAACATTTGTGTTGACAATTGACATGGGCTTCAATATCAGAATTACTGGCACCAGATTTTACATCTAGATATTTTATTAATTGTTTCTAACATCCACCAGCTGCCAAAGCATTAACCTGGTCTAGATTAGCAATCCAGTGACATTTCAACAACAGCATCATCTCCACATGGGGACCTATGGGAAACCACACTGATCTGGTTATTTCTTTGCTGCTTGACATCTCTGGCAGAAATAACTTTCATCAATTTGATTGTTGTTATGGGACTGAGGGGCTGGTTAATTGGTCCAGCTTGTAATTATTCCCCTCTTAGGGGATGGCACATAGCTGAGTAATTTTACACATTGCCAGGGAGATGTCAGAGTAGTAGCTGGAATGACACAGCGTCCCAGGGACACGGCTTGTTGTGCAGCACAAGTCTTCAGTCCTTTTGCAAGAATGGTGTCAGGGCCCATTGTTTTTGTCGTATCTATTTTGTTCAGCTGTTTCTTCATGTCACGTGCAGCTGTTCGAATTGGTTGAAGACTGGCATCTGTGATTCTGTGAGCGTCATTCAAGCAACACTTCTGGCTGAGGATGGTGCAGACACAGCATCCTGGTCTTTTACACTGATGTACAGGAAGGTTCCATTCTTTCGACAAATGGTAGAGCAATAGTCTCAGCAATAGCTGCTGAGATGTTAGTCTAACAACCCCAGTAATGCTCTGGAGACCTGAGTTCGAATCCTATTACATTAGATGGTGGAATTCAAATCCAATACATGTTTGGGATTAAGAGTCTAATGACGAGATCATGAATCAATTGCTGATTGTAGGACAAACGCATCTGGTGCACTGATGGCCTTAAGGAATGGAAACTGCCATCCATACATGCTCTGGGCACATGTAACTCAAGACCCACAGCAATGTGGTTGACTCGTAACTACCCTCTAGGCAATAAATGATGGCCTGAACATGACGCCCTCATCCCATTGAACAATGTTGTTTTTAAATAATATTTTTGGAGGCCTCTTTAATCGTCAGTTTCATAGTTCAACTCCATTTCTGTCTGGATGTGACAGAACTGTAGAGCTTCTATCTGATCTGTTTGCTTTGTAATCATTTCGCCCTCTGTCAGATATTAGTCCTGCTGTTTGGAATATAAGTACAGTGGTCACGTGCGGTAGCTTTAAATGGATTGTCATCAGTTTTAGGCATACATGGTTCTGACCCTAATACATTCCCAACTCGTCTCTGAAACATCGATCAGTTTAATGGGAATCGTAGATTGAGGGATTATCCTGGGCATACAGTTATAGATTATGATTCAATACAATTCTCCTTCTCTCCAGCTGTGATCAACAATCCCAATTGAATTCCCAAGTTTGAGCTGCAATTGCTGCATTGCAATTCAGCAGTCTATCCCCCAGTTCACACCAAGACCCATTCACTGAGACCGCTTCACCATGACCTACTCTTGTTTCGGAAGTGGCAACACTTCCATTTTTGTATCCTCATTCTTCTGAGCGTTTGTCCATGATGTCACACCTCTTAACTGTCATGATTCTCAAAACACCAAAGAATATTCCGCCAGGCAGCACCGTACATCCGTGGTTAGTGTGGCTGCCTCACAACACTACGGACCCAAGTTTGATTCCATCCTTCGGCGACGAAGTGCGTGGAGTTTGCACGTTCTCCCTGTGTCTGCGTGGGTTTCTTCCAGATGCTTCAGTTTCCACCCACAGTCCAAAGACATGCAGTTTAGGTGCATTGGCCTTATTAAATTGTCCATAGTGCTCAGGGATGCGAGGTTTGGGTCCATTAGTCAGGGGTACTTGTAGGATATGGGAATGGGTCTGGTTGGTTTATCTTCAGAGAATCGTTGTGGACTTGTTGGGCCGAAGAGCCTGTTTCCACACTAGCGATTCTAATTCTAACATTCATTTGAATCTTTTCCCTTCCAGTTGCGCCACCTTCGGTGTTTAGATTGAATGTGTTTCCCTCTGTTTCTCTCCATGGTCTTCATTAAGAACTCTGTAGCGTCAATGATGCCAGTCTGATGTTTCAGAACCAATGAATTTCTGCATCTTGCGTTATTGTTCACTCCCTGGTGTTTGGCGCTCCATGATGGACAGGGCATTTGAGCGGCTTGGACACACCTCTTTCAAGATGTTCCAAACCAGAAATTGCTGGAGAAATTCAGCAGATCCAGCAGAATCTGTGGGAAAGTAGAAACAGAGACTGTGTTTCATGTCCAGCGTGACCCTTATTTAGAACTGAAAAGAACTCCTTAATCCTTTGACAAAAGTGGATGAGGGATGATGGGATACAGAGCATGTGGAGATGCAATGCCACAAAGGAATGAGCTTTTAATTGTGGTGAAAGAGAAACAGATGTAAAATGGGTGTAAATTAAAGTGTAAATGGGAGAAATGGCTTCTCTCTATTGAGTGCAAGATAAACAAGTCACAGACAAGGTCATAGGGAAACCAGGAAGCAGAATGTATGAAAAATGGAGAAAAGCCATAATGGAGTCAGGCTTTTTATTTATGGAATTGAATATTAACTCCTACAGGCTGTAATGTACCAAAGTGTAAAGTGAGGTGTGAGTAAAGCTTGGGTTGTGCTTCTTTGAAACATTACAGCAGCTCAGGAACGAAAAGTCAGCATGAGAACAACGTAGGTTATTGGAATGGGAAGCAAGGGGAAGGTCAGGATTATTCCAACAGACAGAGTGGAAGTGTTCCTTAAAACAGTCTCTGTTTGGTCTCCCAAGTGTAAGGGAAGTTGTGACTGGGGCCTTGGACATTGAGGAGTGAAGAGGCTAATGAGCAAGTGTTGCACCTTCTGCAATTGCATGAGTAGGTGCCATGGGGGTGGGGGGAGTGGGGTAGTATTCAGGGTGATCGGGGGTGTCACAGAAGGAATGTTTCCTGTGAAATGCTGACAGTGGACGGGAGGGGAATATGTGTTTGATGATGTAGTCCTGCTGGAGGTGGTGGAAGTGGCAGAGGATGATTCCATGAATGTGGATTGTAGTGCAGTAGGGAGTGATGACAATGGGAGATATATCATTGTTCTGGGAAGGAGGGGATGGACTAAGGGCGACACTGTGGGTGATGGGAGAGTGACACCTGAAGGCCCTCTCCACCGGAGTTAGGGGATTTCTGGTTTGAAGAAAAAGGAGGACACGTCAGAGGCAGTTCACTGGAATGTGACATCATCAAACAAAAACAACAGAGATAGAGAAACCGGGAGAATAGAGTCAGCCTCCGCAGATCATGTGTTCATCCACATACAGAAGTTCCTCCTGAATGATTGAAAAGAGCCAAACATTTAAATTGAAGTTTAAATTTCACATCTGGTCTGAAGAGGGATGTGGAAATAGACCCAGAGGAAGGTCTGTGGACATACAGGAGCAGACATTCAAGCAGATATCCCATAACGCTCAGCAATTATTGTTTCTGTTAAAAAAAGAAGGACTCGGAAGGAGATGAACTGCTCGTGGTTGACAAAATCTGTCAAGGATACTGTTCAATTGCAAATTAACGAGCATTAGTGTGTCCCCAGATTTAGGGCGTATATTTCAGGGACCATGAGCAGATTCGGGACATGAATTTCAGCTGTGCTGCCTGAATTACCCCCAGAAACCCCAGCCATTGCTGCTCCATCTTCTTCCCTGCTCATCTCCCCTTCCTTCTTCCAGGTTATCAGTCTCCAATTACAGAACACATTCTCTCATATAATGGTTCCTATCTGAGTCTGTCTTACCTGCACGAGCATCAAGTTGTGTTTTGTGCTGTCACTTTGCCTCTGGTCTCAGTGCGACTCGGCCTCTCCATTCATGTTGCTTTACACCTCTCATTCACATCTCACTTCGGAATGTTTCCTCCTTGGAGTTTCGTTATTGAAATCATCCCCCCCCACCCCCCCCGGCCTTTGCACTGAATTCATACTGTGATCCAAATTTCAACAAGTATACTTTGCCTTCATCTCACACTGCTGAAGGAAACTGCATGCTTACCGTGTGGTATAAGAATTCAGTTTCTTACTTGGATTTGGCCAGAGATACGCTTTCAGTGTAGGGATTATCACCCTCTTTCGACAAACAAATTCAAGTGTTTGACTTCCTAATGTCACTGGTAAGGATTTCACGCTGTCTCTAGTGTTGTTACTTTGAGATAAAACAAATCACAGTATGAAGTTTTGTCTGTGCTGTTTACCTGTCATTTTGAATATTGTTTCAAATTTGCAGTGCTTATGATTAAACGTTTGCTCTTGAAGTTAGTATTAGATGGAGTGGAGGAGGTTGAAAAGTGACGTTATAGAAGTTTATTAAATCATTAGAGGCATGGATTAGGTGGAGAGCCAAGGTATTTTCCCCCGGTGGGGGAGGGGGGTGGGGGGGGGTGGTGGTTTGGAGGGATTCAAACATCGCTTTAAGGTGAAAGAGAGAAGATGCAAAAGTGCCAATGGTGCAACCTTTTCACATATAAGGTGATGTGTGTATGGAATGAGCTGCAAGAGGAAGAGTGGTAGATGGAAGCATAGCTAAAACATTTAAAATACATTTGGGCAAATATAAATGGGAAACGTTAAGAGGCATATGGGGCACGTGAAAGCGGATGGGACTAGTTTAGTTAAGCATGAACAAGTTGGACCAAAGGGTCCGTTCGTGCGTGATGTGACTGTATGAATCGAGAAAGGGAGGAAAAGGGGGCGGGGGGACAAAAGATACGATGTAAGTAAATTTGCAAGAAATATAAAAACAAGCATCACAAAATTTTCTTAATACATAAACAAAGTTCAAAATGAGTGTGTGACCTGAGGTAGAAATGAAGTCTGGAAAGTATGTTGAGGTCAGTTGGAGGATGTGACTGGGGAACTGTCAATAGGGAACAGACAAAAAATTACACCAGTACTTTGCA
Organism: Chiloscyllium punctatum; assembly: GCF_047496795.1. Taxonomy (NCBI): domain Eukaryota; kingdom Metazoa; phylum Chordata; class Chondrichthyes; order Orectolobiformes; family Hemiscylliidae; genus Chiloscyllium; species Chiloscyllium punctatum. Next base: position 69,287,963 of record NC_092768.1, on the reverse strand, counting down.
TTGTTCCTCACTGGGGAAGGCACTGTAAGGATGTCAATGATATAAACAAAATGTTAATAAGAGGCAAGTTTTTGAACTGTCTCTAACAAAAGGAACAATGTTTTTTGACAAACAGATAAGAGTAAGTGTAGACCGGTCAGCAGTAATTCACAGTTGATTTTTTTAAAGTGGTGACAGAGTGACTGGTGGTACTGTGTGAAAGATTCCATAACTCTCTGGATTTCAGGAGTATTCCAGCGAAACTGGAGAACCTCCAATGTGGCGCCTGTCTTCGAGAAAGGAGCGAGACAGAAATCAGGAACCATTTAGCCTAACCATTATTACTGGGAATCCGCAAGAGTCTGTTATTAAGGCAAGAATTGAAGGGCATTTAGAAAAGCTTCACGCAGAGTCAGCATGGTTTTGTGAATGGGAAACTATATTCTGCCTGCAAAGTTATTCTGACAGCCCTGAAAATGTAACATGCAGACTTGATAAAGGGGAACTAATAGGCATGCGGCTCACCAGAGAACTTCCACAAGGTATCACAAAACAAAGCTTCTTACACAAGATAGACGCTCATAGTGTTACGGACAATGTGTTAGCATGGGATGACGGGTGTTTAGCACATAGAAATCGGAGCGTCAGGATTAATGGATCGTTATGATAAAGACATATCTACTGGGGTGTCACAAATACCAGTTCAATGGCATCAGTTATTTACAGTGTATTCTGACAGCCTGACGGCGGGAGCTGAATGCAATATATATCCGAGTTTGAGAATGACACTGCGAACCAAAAGGCAGGCTGTTATATAATGAAGAAGACTCCCAACAAAGGAGCAGTAAAAAGGGATTGGAGTGTTCCTGTGTATGAAACATAAAGTCAGCGTGGTGATGCAGCAATTAACTAGAATGATACAATACGCAGGTTCCTGGGATGAAAGGGTTGAATTATTGAATACATCTAAAATGGTGAGGCGATTATTCATTGTGCTTGAAATTAATGAGCGTGATATTACTGAAACGTAAATGATACAGAGGGGGCTTGACAAGGTAGATGCTGAGAATGTGTTTCCACACTTGGGCAGAGTCTCAAACTCAGAGACAGAATAAGGGATATCGACTTTAAACTGAAATACAAAAAAAAGTCTTCTTTCAGAAGGTCGTGAAGTCTGAATTTCACTCACCAGAGAGTTGTGGAGGCTGGGTCATTGAATGTTTTTACAGATGGGCTGGATTGATGTTTGACATATCAGCGAGTTGTGGGATATGAGGGTTGAACAGGAAAGTGGCGTTGAGCCCTGGAGGCTGAGAGAACGTCCCTATCATGGTGACCTCTGTCAGTATGGGGAATTGAACCTGCGCTATTGGCCTCCCTCTGCATCACAAACCAGGGGTGAACAGGAAAGTGGCGTTGAGCCCTGGAGGCTGAGGGAACGTCCCCATCATGGTGACCTCTGTCAGTATGGGGAATTGAACCTGGGCTATTGGCCTCCCTCTGCATCACAAACCAGCCATCCAGCCAACTCAGTGGGAGCCTGCGTAACTGTTTCAGACAGAAACAATCACAGACAAAGGGCAAGAGAAACTTTCATAACAAGGAAAAAGGTACAATCCAGGTAACGGTCAAGGTACTAGCCGAGGATAAAAATGTTCTCTGCTGGAAATTGTGGAAACAAGTGTTTACATGTTATCCTGAGCTGAATGCAAAAAGGTGATACAAACAAAATAACCAGAAAAATAATTGTGTTTAGATATCGACAACTATTAAATAACAGTAAATTTCTGATTGGTCTGTGTGAAGCATGCTTATTTTTGCATGAAAATAGAAAGCTGATGGGACATATTAGATTACTTACAGTGTGGAAACAGGCCCTTCAGCCCAACAAGTCCACACCAACCCGCAACCGACCCATACATTTACCCCTTACCTAACACTATGGGCAATTTATCATGGCCAATTCACCTGACCCGCACATCTTTTGACTGTGGGAGGAAACCGGAGCACCCGGAGGAAACCCACGCAGACACGAGGAGAACGTGCAAACTCCACAGAGTCAGTCGCCTGAGGCGGGAATTGAACCCAGATCTCTGGCGCTGTGAGGCAGCAGTGCTAACCACCGTGCCGCCCATATTGGTAGGAGAGTCCGCCCCCCCCCCCCCCCCCCCCCCCGCCATGGGAAATGCCTAAGGAACACATGCTTGAGAAAACCCCGGATAAAAATGCCTGAGTGTCATCTGGTCAGTGACAGGAAGCCGGGGGCTCAATGACTGAAAGTTGTTTTAACATTGAGCTCAGGAGACAGTTAGTTCACTCCCGATCTTATTAAGTGGTAGAGCACGTTTGAAGTATGGAATGGCCTCATGATGGATTTCAATTTCGTGTGCATGTAATTTTTTTTTAAAAAAAAACACGCTGTTCCTTCCCCTCATGTTTTCCACACTGGTGCACTGTCATTCTCCTGAAACTGGGAATTGTTTGGAACAATAATCAGCACTCTCCAGAGCATTCTATAAATTTGTGGGGGTATAACAAAGGCTTGAGAGAGAGGAGGAGGGGGATGTGCTGACTGCAGCAGTGAGAATGTTGGAGGATGAGCCTTGTTCTGAGGTAGGTGCTATAACAGATATACAGTGAGTGTGAGGGAACAGAGAGAATACGGTGTCCCTTATCCTGACAGAGTGGGGAAGACTATTTATGCTTGTCCTGTATTGCTGGACAATTCTTCAGACCAAATATACTGCACTGGGCTGGGTGGTTGAGCTTGATGGGTCTGGTGGTGTGGCTCCCTTTGAGAAGAGAATGGTCCCCCTCTCTACTACCCCGTCTACGAGGACATCATTGCCCCTGTCTACAAACCCGTAGTGTAATTACCCCTTATGGATGGATAGAGCTCTAAAAGATGGTGGAATCAAGGGTTACAGGGATAAGGTAGGAACAGGATACTGACTGTGGATAATCAGCCATAATCATAATAAATGTTGGTGCTGTATCGAGGGGCCGAGTGGCCTACTCCTGCGCCTATTGTCTATTGTCTATTATGTATTGTCTTATCTGCCATACTCGGCCTAAACTGGGCAGGGCAGTTCCGAACTGAGAAAGCTCAATTACTTGCCCACTGGCCTTTACATTTGGCATCCGTGCTAGGGATCACGGAATATCCAGGGATTTCCGGCGATGGTGAGTACCTCCAACCATGATGAGTGGGTGAATCAGTCTGGCATTGAATGATAGAGACATCATGCGGTGGGGTGAGTAGTAAATGAGTTGAGTTCGATCAGGTAACACCAGGAAACTAGCTCAGTCTCACACAGACATAACCTCTGTCACTCAATGAAAATGACACTGAGAGAAATTAGTGTTAGATTCAGCCCAGAGTCAAAGACTTTGCAGACCCCACTCCCAGGTACAAAGTTGCAGAACAAATCCTCATGCAAAACTCTCCACCATCTGAACTCACACCAATATCCCATTCACCTAGCATTCCTGGTAATGTTGGCTTATGTTGCCAGATGCTATTGACACGTCTCCATTCTGAAACCTGTGAACATATCTTTCCATGACATTCGGTCCACATTCACTCCATATCCCTGCACTTGGCCCATATCCTTCTCAGCCTTTCTGTTCCATGCGTTTTTCGAACAAAATGCAGCGAGATTTTGTAACATCAAGAAATGCCTCAAGAAAAATCTCGCTGAATCTACCATTCATCTCACCACGGTGCTCAGTTTATACAGGAAGTTTGACTGCAGCTTCTAAGAATGAGAAGCAAACGCTGGTGGAAGATGTGCATGGAAGTCAATACTGCAGGGAAATCTTTGTTTATGTTAAAAACAGAAAGTTAGATACCCAAGAGTTTGCAGGAAAAACTCAACGGGTCCGGTTGCAACTGAAGGAAGGAAGTCGAAAAGTTTGGCCCCCGAAGAGCACAGCAGGTCAGGCAGAATCCGGTGAGCAAGAAAGACTATGTTTCAGATAGAAACCCTTCATCAGGAATTCATTTTAGAATTCACTGCATTTGCAGTTGTCACTTTCTCGCAATCCTTTGTCAGAAGAGAACAGAGTCAATGTTTCAAATCTGGGGAGTCGTCATCAGAACAGTACTGTTTACCGATCTCCAGAGTATACAGCTCTTTGTTTTATTTTAGATCAGCAATTATCTTGCATGCTGCAGTATTAATGGAACACTTGATCTGGAAAGGAAGGGAAGGTGTGAGGGCAGATGTGCAGGCAATGTGTCAGTCACAGCTTAAAGACCTGTCCAGTGGAATGTGAATCCTGGGGTGAAGGTAAAGGAGGGCTTGACAGAGGCACCACGCTGGAATTTGACATCACCTGATGTGACAGATCCAGAGAAAGCTGGAGAAATCAATCACTCTCTCTGATGGTCGTTAGGTGGCAAACCCGCTCTCAATACTGTGTCAGGACACCAATGATCTGGGTTCGATTCCATCCCTTGGTGACACTCTGTGCGGTGTTTGCAATTTCTTGCCGTGTTTGTGTGGGTTTCTTTCGGGTGCTTAGTTTTCCTCCCAGAGTCTAAAAATGCACAGGATAGGTTCAGTGGCCTCACTAAACTGCCCCACAGTATCCAGGGATATGCAGGTTAAGTGGATTGTCTAAGGCAAATGTAGAGTTACCGGGGTAACGTATGGGTGTGTTGGTCAGCATGTTATCTGGAGGGTCAGTATGGACGAGATGAGCCAAATGGCCTGTTTCCACACTGCAGGGTTTCTATAGTTACTATTTAGCTGTCTGTGTTTGGAAACACTTCCCAGGATCCTGATTACAAGTGCTGACCCAATTTGGCTCAGAAAAATGTTACACCATCCGTTTGTCTGACATGAACTCCATCAGCCACTCCTCGGCACTTTGGCTCATCTTATCAGGGTCCCGTCTTACTCTGAGTTAACCATCTTTACTGTCCACCACCTCACCAAATTTGGTGTTATCTGTAAACTCACAAACCATTCCTACTTATATTCACATCCAAACCATTTACAGAAATGACAAAATTCATTAGATCCTTGTGGTACAGTGTTGGTCACAGGCCTCCAGGCCAAATAAAGTATGCCGCACCAGCAATACCTTCATCTCTTACGTTTGAGCGAAGTATCTACAACTCTCCCTGTATTCCATGCGATCAAACCATGTTTAACAGTTTACCATGTGGAACCTTTTTGAATGCCTTATTAAAGTCCATATTCTATTCCACAGTTCTATTTTTATGCCTTCATCAATCTTATTCGTCACTTCTTCAATAAACTAAATCAAATTATTGAGACAATATTTCTCACAAGCAAAATCATGTTGACTATCGCTAATTGGAATTTACCTTTCCAAACACAAGTAAGTCCTGTCCCTCAGAATCCCCTCCAACAACTTACCCACTAGTGACATCAGGCCCACCGGTCTATAGTTTCCTCACTTTTCCTTGCCAACTGCTCGTAAACAATGGCACAACCTTACCTGTGGCTGTCCATGATAAAAAATATCTCAGCTAGATATCAAATAATGGCTTCCCTAGCTTCCCAACAGATTCTGGGGTACACCTGATCAGGTCATAGAACACAGAACAGTGTAGCACAGTACAGGCACTTGAGCTGTTGATGATGTGCCGGCAGTTTCTCCTCCTCTAAGATCAGACTAACCTAGGTGCCCTTCATTGTAATTACATCCAGTTGCCTATCCAAGAGTCACATAAAAGGTCAGAGGGGGTTGTGCACCTTCATGCATTTTAATATGGAAAGCTCCTCATCTTCTGTAATATGGACACTTTTCAAGATATCATTATTCATTTCCCCAGGTTCTCTACCTACCATATCCTACTCCACAATATTTACTGATGCAAAATATGGATGTAGCATTTCACCATTCTCCTGTACTTCCACACATAGGTCACTTTTCTGATGTTTAAAGGGCCCTGTCCTCTCCCTAAATACTCTTTTGAGCTGAATGTATTGGTAGCAATTCTTTGGATTGCCCCTTACCTTATTTTCGAAAGATATCTTATGCCCCCAGTTTACCCTCCTGATTTCCCTCTTGAGTATTAGCCTACAACCTTGGTACTCCTCAATGCATTCACTCGATCTCTATTGTCTGTACCTATCATATACTTCCGTCTTTTTCTTGAACAGAACCTCAATTCCGCTCGCCATTCAGAATTCCCGACCAGCCTTGCATTGCTCATGAACCGGAACATACTCTATCTAGACCCTGTAATCTCATTTGTTGAAGGCCTCCCACTTTCCTGCCACGAGCTCCTCCCAAACAGCTTTTGAAATTGCCCATATAAAATGTTCAAAGTTGGCCTGATTCAATTTAGAACTTTACCATTTATGTCAGGATGGTTCTTCTCCATAAGTATTTTAAAACTGATAGTTATTGAATAACAGGCTCACGAAGCAGAAGTGGGCCTCCTTCTTTCCCACTGGAACAGACTCAATAGGCTGTATGGCCTCCTCCTGCCCCTCTGCAACAGAACCAAGAGGCTGAATGGCCTCCTTCAGTCCATTTACAACAGACCCAAGAGGCTGAATTGTCTCCTCCTATCCCTCTGCAACAGACCTGAGGGGCTTTATGACCTCCCACTGTTCATCTGTAACAGGGTCGAGAGGCTGATTGTCTCCTCCTGTCCCTCTCTGACAGACATATGGGGACAGAATTACCTTCTCCTGTTCCTGAGCAGCAGTCTCAATGCTCTGAATGATGTCACAAGGAGCAGCACTGCACAACGCCAATGGCCAATAAATAGTGTACACTGGTTTATTGTCTATGCAAGTGTCTCCACTGGTCACCTTACACAGCCGGTCTGTTTATTTATCTCTATCTTCCTTTACAAACAGTATGTAATATAAACAGTCCTGCAGTGTTCTTGCACTACTCCCACATACACGGAAGAAAGAAGAAGAAGATTGAAAGATTTATGGTCCATCCCTAAGCAACGCCCATCTATTCCACCCAGACTGTGTAAATGTTCCCTTTTACTGGGATAGTAAAAGTTACAGATGGAAGGGGTTAACTGAGCCTGTTTGTTTAGTGACTGTGATTAATCCCAGTCTCCATGGATTGTAATTATCCCAGTGGAGGGGTTCCATCTTTTAATGATAAATGGGTTTCGTTGAATGTGCTATTCCACAGTATGAGTGGGAGCACCACCGACAGCATTAACAGGGATCAGCAGCTCAAGAGATGCAGTGGGGAGAGATCAGAATCTGAGCACAAGTGTCTGGAATGTTCCAACAATGAGTCAGACTCTGAGAACATTAGACTGGAATGTTCCAACAATGAATCAGAATCTGAGGACATTAGGCTTGAATGTCTCAAGATTGGACAGGAGTTTATATTGGGATTTTTGGCTTCTTTCTACATATTATGATCGAATCCCATTATCGCTTCAGATCAGATATGCACTTTACATTATTCAATATTTTTATTATCCAATCCTGGCTTTCGCTGGTGTCCCTGGCAAGTCTCAATGTTCAGTCATTAATTGTATAAATCATGATTGACTGTAATACTGTCCTTTCATTGACTCTCCTATCATTGTCGCTGTTATTGTTACTGCTGAGACTAAATCGAGATGTTCACTTTACAAACCACTACTAACTGCAGCAATGAACTTGTTAATTCACTCGCTCTCTTCTTGCTTCTGGCAGTGTTACTCATGGGTCACTATGTTCACCTCTCCAGTTTCAACTGTGAAACATGATTCATTGCATCACTGCCCTTGCTGTTTAAATATTTAAAGCATTGCGGTCACTGTGTTCTGTTCTGGTTACAGGTTGCATTTCGTTCCTCTGACTACATCCCATCCCCGGCTAATACTGAGGCTGAAATACACTGGAATAGTCTACACAGCTCCCCATGCTGGGCAGACAGTACAGCTTACTGAGCAATACACTGGCATGGTCTGCACAGCTCTCCATGCTGGGCAGATAGTTTACTTTACTAACTAATACATCGGCATAGTCTGCAGAGCTCCCCAGTTAGTCCCACTGCCCTGCCTTTTTCCCCATATTTCACCAATATGGCCTATTTCTGACTTAATTATCTGTTTCTATCTTTAATGTGATTTTTTCTGTCCCTCCGTATCTTTCCCTGGCTTTGAGTTTTGGCTCCCTAATGTATCGAGTGCTGACATTGTGAAACTCAGAAGCAGTGAAATGGTGTGTGTGGGCTGTTGTTCACTTCCCCGCGTGCCCCGTGTTCCATGTTATATATGCAATCCTGCAGTGCTCTTGCACTACTCCCACACACGGAAGAAAGAAAAATGGTTGACAGTTTAATGATCCATGTTGGACAGGAGGGATTCAGCCGTTTTGACTCACGTCTTTGAAACTTAATCTGTGCCTGTCCACTGAACGCCCGTGTTGGTCCCTCTCAGCTGATCGTGCTTGCTGTAACACGAGGAAGCACTCGAGTATTATTGTAAAGGGGCAGGCATCAAACTTGCGTCGGAGGCTGAGGGGTGACCTTATAGAGGTTTGCAAAATTATGAGCGGCATGAATAGAGTAAATAGACAAAGTATTTTCGCTGGGGTCGGGGAGTCCAGAAATAGAGGGCAGAGGTTTAGGGTGAGAGGGGAAAGTGACCTAAGGCGCAACTTTTTCACACAGTGTAGTACGTGTACGGAACGGACTGCTGGAGGAAGTGGTGGAGGCTGGTACAATTGCAACATTTAAGAGGCATTTGGATCAGTGTATGAATAGGAAGGGTTTGGAGCGATATGGGCTGGGTGCTGGCAGGTAGGACTAGATTGGGTTGGGATATCTGGTCAGCAAGGACGGGTTGGACCAAAGCGTCTGTTTCCATGCTGTACATCTCTATGACTCTCTGATTCTATGAAAATCTTCTGACTGACTCCTGTTATTCAAAAGTTAGTGGAGGTGTTGGGATGGTTTGCTGGAGGTTGTCTGTGAGCTACCCCAGACATTCAGGGAGACCTGAGGATTTTGTAACCCAACTCTGGATGGAGCATGGAGACTGTAGTTCCTGATGAAGGGCTTTTGCCCGAAACGTCGATTTTGAAGCTACTTGGATGCTGCCTGAACTGCTGTGCTCTTCCAGCACCACTAACCCAGACTGTAGTTACAGTGCCTGGGTTTGTAACATGAACAACAAATGGAGCAGAGGCTGCTGAGTGTGGAAGCTTGGAAACCAGAGCGTTAGTCTGTGTGGGGAAAGGGATCTGCCAAATCGGTCTGTGTCTTAACGAGGACACACGCACCTGCCACCCTTGCATGCACATGTACGCTCACGGTCTTTCTCTCTCTCACACATACATACACGCGCTCTCTCTCTCATTCTTCCCCCACCCCCGCGCACACACACTCCGCATTTCTCACATGCACACACATATAAATCTGGGGGGAGAATTTGAATTTGCAGACTTGTATTTGCAAATGCATTCAATTTTGTTTTAAAAGAACATGCATTTTGTAGGCAGTCAGTCAATGCAGCATGTTATAAAGTTCTGCCTTGGAAATAAAACCCGTCTGATTCCAGAGTACAACACAGACAGACTCCAAACAAGACCTTCCCTGGTTTTGTTCCAGGGAGGTCACATCTTCGCAAAGATAGTAGATTTCTTTGTGGAAGTGAAAATTGACAGTGAGGAAAAGGCTGTAGATGTTATATGATGGACTTCGATAAGGTATTTGATGAGGTAAGCTGATGGAGAAGGTGAAGTTGCAAGGGGTCCAGGGTCTACTAGCTAAATGGATGGAGAACAGGCTGGGCAGCAGCAGACAGAGAGTAGCAGTTGAAGGGAGTTTCTCAAAATGAAGAACTGTTCTGGGTGGTGTTTCACAGGGTTTAGTGCTGGGACCACTATTGTTTATGATACACATAAATGAACTAAAGGAAGATAAAGGTGGTCTGATTAATAAGTTTGCAGATGGCACGACGATTGGTAGACTGGCAGAAAGTGAAGGGGACTGACAGAGAATGCAGCAGAAAATAGATCGATTGTAGAGTTGTGCAGAGAAATGGTAAATAGTGTTCAATCTGGACAAATGTGAGATGATACCTTTTGGAGGATCCGATTCAAGAGTGAACTTTATGGTAAATGGAAAAAGCCCCGGGCAAACTAATGTACAGAGAGATCTGGGTGTTGAGATCCATTGTTCCTTCGAGGGGCAGGTCGATAGAGTGGTCAAGGATGCATACAACATACTTTGCTTCCTGCATTCCACCATTTTAAGAAGTGCAGAAAAGAGAAAGTGGCGAAGTACAGACCAGTTAACTTGTCATCCACAGGAGGGAATCTGTTGGAATCTATTGTGTACAAGAGATGACAGGACATGTTACAGTTGTGTATGGCTTTGGTTCGACAACATTTGGAATAGTTCACACAGTTCTGATCGCCAACTTATCAAAAGGATGTGGATGTTTTGGAGATGGTGCAGATGGGTTTCAGCAGGATATTTCCTGGTATTGGAGGCAACTGGCTATGAAGAGAGGTTTGGTAAATTAGGATTATTTTCATTAAACTGACGGAGGTTTGGGGGACCTGGTTGGGTTCTACAAAATCATGATAGGTATAGACAGGGTGGATAGCAAGACGCTTATTCCCAGGGTGGGGTACTCAATTTCTAGTGCTCAAGAATTCAAGATGAGAGGGAAAAGGTTTATGGAGATATGTTCAGAAAGTTCTTTACACAGAGACTGGCAGATGCCTGAAACGCATTGCCAGCGGAAGTGGTAAATGTGGTCACGATAGCGACATTTAATATGTATCTAGACAGATACATTAATGGATAGGGAGCAGAGGGATACAGATGCTTTGAAAATAGTTGACTGGTTTCGATAGAGGATCTCGATCGGTGCAGGCTTGGAAGGCCCGAAGGGCCTGTTCCTTTGCTGGAATTTTTTTTTGTTCTTGGTAAATACTGGCGAAAAGTGTCTGTCCATATTTGAAAGGAAAATGAAAACAAGGCCAAGTGTGGCACAGTGAATGTGTGGACGGGATAATTTATTGTAGAAAACAGAAAATTGACAGGGAGACGAAACTGTTACATTATGTCTGCCTTCACGGACGAAGATCCAGAAAATATCCCACAAATACCACAGCCGTTTGTAACTAAACACTAAAATCATTCATACTAGTGACGTGGTAGTATATGACAACATACCTGGATTGAGGATTGATAAATCTGACAGTCCAGATGTACTTCACACTGCAATTTCAGAGAAAGCAGCAATACACAGATGGATTGGATTGTGGATGACTGTTTTTATCCGTATTCAATTTTAAAGGATATAAATGCATTCCAACGATTTAAGAAGGGAAGAAGAGGGAGAGTGGAAAACTACAGATCAGTTTACTTGTCATCCGTTGGAATTAATCTTTTGCAATCTATAATAACAAATGTGATATTGGACACTGAGAAAGTTATAGCAAACTTCAAGAGAATTATTCTGCATTTATGAAAGGGAAGTTATCATTTAGAAACGTTCTGTTTGAAGATATATCTTGTAGACTTAAACATAGAGAAGCAATGGATGCCATGTAGTCAGATATTCAGGAGGAATCTTAATCAGTCCACACAGTAAGTTTGCAGAAAACATTAAAGCAAAGGGTATTGGAAGGAGCATATACAAACTGGGAAGGTAAAAGTTACGTTTGTCTTCATTTAAAGGGAATCCGAAGACAGACAATGAAGGGTCAACTAGACACAAAGCATTAACTTGCTCTCTCTTTACGGATGCTGTCTGACTCAATGTGATGACTAGCATTTTTTAGTTTCAGTACAGATTCCAGCTTCTGCAGTAATTTGTTCAGACGAGCAGTAAAATCATTCTGCACTAGTTACACAGAGTGCTGGTGAGACTGTACCTGGAGCAGCAAAATGTGTTGCTGGAAAAGGGCAGCAGGTCAGACAGCATCCAAAGAGCAGGAGAATCGATGTTTCGGGCATGAGCCCTTCTTCAGGAATGCTTATGTCCAAAACGTCGAATCTTCTGCTTCTTGGATGCTGCCTGACTTGCTGCGCTTTTCCAGCAACATATTTTTTCAGCTCTGATCTCTAGCATCTGCAGTCCTCTCTTTCTCCTAGACAGTACCCGGAGCATTGTATACAATTTTGATGTCTTTATTGAAATAAAATATACTGATCCCATATACTGAATGGACATTCTCCACATTAATCCCTCAGATAGCAAGGTTTTCTGCTGACGAAACTTGGCCTGAGATCAAGGCGGGAATCTCTTGGTGAAGCTGGTGAACATTGATATATGAGAGAATCATGTCTGTTTTACTTGGGAGAAGGAGGATGCAGAAACAGAATTCGAGAAGATGGACTCAGAAGGTCTTGAGCAGATTGATGTAAGATGTGTACAGGGGTTTATAGTTTTGGCTGATATAAAATTGGACACGTCCCTAGTTCCAGCTCAGTTACATCTCAGGCTGCTAATGTAGTCAAAGGGATGAAAGGCAGTTATGAAAATGTTTCAATACAATCTGGTCACAGGTAAGGTGCCGAGGACTAGAGAACGCCCTTTATGGGAAGGGCTGCAGAGAATGACCAAGGAACGACAGACCTTTGAGTATCAGATTAGTGTTCGAGAAACTATTGCAGAAAATAGGTGGTTGTTGAAGCCTGTTTCTGTGTCAGTGTTGTGTTCCTTATTATTTGTGGTATTCATAAATGATATAAATGTGAATGTGAAGGGGCATGGGATCAGTGTAATAATTAGGTTTGTGTCTGACACATGGATTATTCGAGTGGTTGGCAGTGAGGAGGAAGGTCTTACGTTACAGGAAGATGCGGATGGAATGGTCAGATGGGCAGATTACTGTCAGATGGAATGTAACCCTGATAAATATGAGATGATTCACTTTGGAAGAATTAACCAGACAGTGGAGGACTCAATAAATGGCAGCAGACTCGCAAGGTTAGAGGGTGCTTCTGCACACATCCTGGAATATGACGGGACTGGGTAATAGATTAGTAAAGAGGTAATTGGAGACAGCAGGCACAGCCTTTACTAATCGTGGCATAGATTACAAGAGCTATATAGCACTTTGGTTCGGCCAAAAATGGAATACTGTGTGCAGTTCAGGGATCCATATTACAGGAAAGATGTGAATGCACTGAATGTGGCAAGAGGAAATTCACCAGGATGTTCCCTGGAATGGAGCATATCAGCTATGGAGAGAGGCTGGATCAGCTCGAGTTGGTTACTTTGGAGCAGACAAGACTGAGGGGAACGTGATTCAGAAGGGTAAGATTACGAAGGGCATGGATAGGTTGGATAGACAGCAGCGTTTCCTTTAAGTCAGAGGGTCATGAACAAAGAAGCACGCTTTTATAGTGAAGGGGTTGAGGTTTAGAGAGGATTTCAGGATGGTTTTTCACTCAGAGGATGTTGGTGTCTGCAATGCACTTTTTGAGAGAAAAGTTGTGGGTCATCGCACAGCCGTTAAAAGGTACGTGGACAAGTACTTGAAGTGTAATAACACTCACATCTATGGGCCTGATGCATTAAAGTGGGATGAATGTAGATTGTACCATATTTCCGATTGTACAGAGATTGATTCTGTGATTGTCTGGCTGTGGAAGGTCAATCACTGAGCAGCTTAAGACAGGAAATGATGGGTGTATGAAGCGTACATTAACAAGAGTGAAATGTAAAAACTTCTCAACATAGAGTATACCAAGGTGAAATGTTAGAGAAAATCATTGTATCTTCCTTATAGGCTGAAACCAGAGAACAGGAAAATGGCAGGACTATGAAGCAACCACTTCTTTTCTGCCTTCACAAAAGAAAACGTTTCAAAAAGTAAACTCCAAGCACTTCTCAGTACACTGAAAAAAAAGTAAAAAGAATCAAATCTGTACATAAACAGTTTTGGAGAAATTATTTTGACTGAAATCTGATTCATCCCCATGACCTGTTAATCTTCTCGTTGATTACTAAGGGAGGTGGCCAAGGTAATAATGAATACTCTGTTTATCCTCTTCCAAATGCTTGATGATTCTGGAACTGAATTCACAGATTTTCACAGCAGCAAATGTAATCTCAGTATTTCGAAAGGAGGCAGGGAAACAGAGTCTGCTTAGCACCAAAAAAGCAATCAGGGCAATACAAGAGTCTCTTAGAAAGGTCGCATTTTCAGGGAACTTTGAAAATTACATTAATCATAAAGTAATAAACATAGATAAATTCATTGCCTAATTATTAAACGCCACTCATATTTGAAAAAACTGGATGGGAAATAAATTATGGCGCAGCAATAGATTATCAGAAACATTTTTGAAGTCCCAAGTCTAGTGTTGTGACAATGCTACTCCTTTAACAAGTTTATTATGGCCTTGTTTTATTTTTCATGGATGTCTTAAAAGCAGCGAATCCAAAAATTTTGGGTTTGACTCCTTGGGAATGCTTTCAAGTCTAAAATAAAAGCACGCATAATGAGGAGCAAGATATCGTAGGTCTGGTCATGTACAATGAGACAAGAATAATTATTCACATCATAGTGAAGGAGTGATCACAGTATGGTTGACTTTAGAATGCAGATGGAGAGTGTGAAGATAAAATCCAATACCAGGTTGCTGTGCTTCAGCAAGGGAGACTATAATGGAATGAGGGAGGAGTTGGCTAAAATCACCTCGAAACGAATACTTCATGTAGGGAGAGTTGACAATCAGTGGAGAATTTTCAAAGGAGACTTTTAATTTCCGTGGCAAAAGTATATTCTAGTGAAAAGGAAAGACTCTAAGAAAATGGGTAATCTGTCAATTGTATTAAGGAAATGAGGGACGCTATCAAATTGAAAGAGAAGGAATGCGAACTGGTCAAGAACAGCAGAAACCTAAAAGATTGGGGAAAACAGTAAAGGTCAACAGAATGCCACAAAATGAACTATAAAGAAAAGTATGAATGGACACGAGAGAGAGAAAAAAAGAACTGAATATAAAGATGGATAAATGATGGTATATGCCATAAATGTATAGAATTAAAAAGCATGACTCAAGTACATGTTGGTCTTTAGAGGATGGGAATGGACATTTAGTTAGAGGATATGACGAAATGGCCGAGGCATTGAACAGGTGTTTTGTATCTATCATCATAGTGGCGGACACTAATAGCATGCGTGTAATTGCCAAATAGACAGAGGTACGTGAGGACCTTGGAAACATTCATTAGTGTGGAAGAGATAGTATTGCGCAAGCTAACGGAGCTGATGGTAGGCAAGTCTCCTGGCCCTGATGGAATGCGTCCCAGGGTTCTAGAAGAGAGAGCAAGAGAAATAGTAAATGCAATTGTGGCAATTTGATAAAATTTGATGAACTCCAGGGCAGTTCCAGCAGATTGGAAAACAGCAAATGTGACACCACTGTTTAAAAAGTGAGGTAAACAAAGTATGTGCAATTATAGACCAGTTAGCTTTTCCTGTGTAGTGGGGAAACTGCTTGAGTGTATTATCAAGGAAGAAATAGCAAGGCATTTCGATAGAAATCATACTATTGCGCAGATGCAACACGTGTTCATGAAGAACAGGTCATGTTAAACAGGTCTTTTGGAAATCTTTGGAGACAGTATGAGCAAGGTGAACAACGAGGCCCCAGTGGCTATGGTGTAACTAGATTTCCAAAAGATCTTCAACAAGTTGACACACAAGAAACTGCTGCACAAGAAAAATGTGCATTGTGTTACGGGTTAAGTATCAGCATAGATAAAGGATTGCTGGATTACAGGAAGCAAATTTTGAGTGTAAGTGAGTGATATTCTGGCTGACAATCAATACCTAGTGGTGTGCCTGTGTGATCGGTGTTGGGGCCAAAATTATTCACAATTTATATAGATGATTTGGAGTTGGAGAGAACGTGTAGTGTGTTAAGGTTTGCAGATGACACGAAGATGCGTTTCATAGCAAAGCATGCAGAGGACTGTGAGACTTCGTCGATTAACATAGATATTCTGAGTGAGTGGGTAAAGGTCTGGCAGATGGAATACAATGTTGATAAAGATGATATCATCCATTTTGTTGGGAGTGCCAGTAAAAAGGATTATTCCTTGAATGGTATAACATTGCAGCATGCTGTCATACAGAGGGACCTGCATGCCCATGTGCATGAATCACAGAAGGTTGGTCTGCAAGTACAGCAATTACTGAGGAAAGCAAATGGAATGTTGCCCTTCATTGCTAAAGGTATTGAGGTTATAAGCAGGGACGTTATGTTGCAGCTGTCCAGGGTACTGGTGAGGCCACACCTGGAGTACTGCATACAGTTTTGATCTCCTTACTTCAGGAAGGCTATATTGGCACTGGAGGGGGTGCAGAGGTGGATTATTCGGGTGATTCCATAGGTGAGGAGGTTAGCTTATGAAGTGTTACTTTGCAGACTGGAACTATATTCATTGGAATTTAGCAGAATGATGGGATGATCTCATAGAAACATATAAAATTATGCAGGGAGTATATACGATAGAAGTAGACAGGATGTTTTCACTGGCAGGTGAAGCTAGGACAAGATGGAATGAAATCAATATTAGAGGGAGTAGATTTAGGATTGAATTGAGAAGGAACCTCTTTACCCAGAGATTTGTAATCTCTGGAATTATGGGGATTATATCAAATACTTGGAACACCAACATTAAATTGGGATAATCTGTTGGGTTTTCGGAGAGGTTATTCTGTATTGTATCTACTTCCGTTTGCGTCTCACCCAGTAATCTTGCAAAGAAATTCTGTTTTGTTTAAAACTAAGTGATTTGACCAGCTACATCACTTCTGCAATATCCGCCTAACACTTGCTTAAGTCAACGAGCAAAAATAGGGTCTGTGCTACTTCCTTGAAATGATTTGAGGGGGTCTGTCCTGGAACATAACAGTGTGTAACAGCTAGATCTAATATGGGTTGAGAATAGGAGAGCTGTCAGGGAAAAGAGAATCAGTATAAACCGTTCCATATATTTGGCAGTAGAAAGCAATGACTAGCGGGATAATCCAGGAATTGATGTTCGGGCCCCATCTATTCAGAAAACAGATCAAGCATTTGTTCATGGTTATTAAATGTAATCTTTCCAAATCTGCTGATTGTACCAAACTGAGATTGTGAGTGGATGAGGAGGATATAAAAACGTTTCAAGGTGATTGAGAAAAGTGGACGAAATGGTAAAATACGTGACAGATGAAGAAGAATGTGGATAGATGTAACATTGAGCAATTTGGTAGGACAAATAGACCGACAGGCTAGCATTTCAAAAGGAATTAATGTAAAGAAGTCGCTGCATGAAGTTACTTATGTGTATACTTTTGTTGACTTTTTCACCAAACTCCAAGTTCCATGCAGAGCAGTGGGTTCTGAAGCCAGAAGTCATACTGGGATTGATATTGGCACACTGACCAGTATACATAGACCCACCAAGTGGGGAGATATATCATTGAAAAGGATCTCTATCTCCTTGTACACCAGTCACAGAAAGCAATACTGCTACAACAGAAAGCAGGTAGAAAGATAAATAGTATGCTGACCTTCATCTCTGGGGGATTTCAGCCCAGGTGTGTCTTACTGCAGCTACACAGGCCCTTGGTGAGCCCCCATCTCAAACATTGTGCAATACAGTGTGCAGTATTGGCCTCCTTACATAATAAAGCACAAATCTGACATTGAGGGAGTGCAGTGAAGGATGACCAAACTGATCTCTGGGATGACAGGCTTGTTGTGGGAGCAGAGTTTGAAGCGACTGGGCCTGTATTCCATGGAGTTTCGGAAAATGGGTGGAGATCTCAGTGAAATATATAAAATTCTGACAGGGTGAAACAGATTGTCAGCGGGGATGATAATTCCACTGGCTGGGACGTCTAAAACAAGGGTCACAGTATTAGATACAGACAAGCCACTCTGCATTGAGATGAGAATAAATGTCTGCACTCGCAGACTGGTGAACCTGGGGAATTCTGTCCCACATTTGACTGTGGAAACTAAGGCACTGAATATAAATAAGGATTTCTAGACACTAAAGGGGTGAAGTTGCAGCAGGAGTTTGGTGTGGAGATACAGGATCAGCCATTGTTATATTGTATGGGAAAGCAAAATTGACAGACCAAAGTTCCTACTTCATATTTTTTCTGATATATATTATCACTTCAAAGGATATCCAGTATATATTGTTAGGGAAAAGTTAATTGAAGAGTTGTTTAATCAAACCCTAGAGTAGGGAAGTCTCAGTGTGTTGAAAGGCCCACTCATTTCGTGATGTTTCTGTGCAGTCTGTGGGAAAGCTCTGTTAATGTTGTCATAAACTCTCAGATGTAAGGAAGGAGGTCTCTGCAGTTTCGACAGGACTGTGCTTCCTATTCCCTTTTCCGATACAGAGGCTGGTGCCGGGTGTTCCCTCATTTTTTATCCATTAAGACCTCGGAGTAGTTTAATATAACGGCCTTGCATGGCCGCTTGAGAGACCATTGAAGAGTTTAGCACATTTCTGTGAGTCTGGAGTCACTTTTTGGCTCGACCAAGAAAGCACTTCCTGAATGTACATTGGGGAAGGAAGTTTACGTTGACAATGCGCATGCGCTTCAAGGTCAATATTACTGGTACCAGATTTTAGGTCTCGATATTTTATTAATTGCTTCTAACTTCCACCAGCTGCCAGAGCATTATTCTGGTCTGGATTAGTAATCCAATGACATTTTCACAGCAACACCGTCTCCACATGGGGGCCTATCAGACACAGCACTGTGCACGTTATTTCTGTGCTGGTCTACAGCTCCATCAAAGGAATTCCCACCAATTTGATTATCGTGATGGGACTGAGGGGATGGTAATTGGTCAGATTGTAATTATTCTCCTCTTAGGGTCGGGACACTTCTGTGTAATTTTCCGCATTTCCATGGAAATGTCAGAGTTGGTGCTGGAATGAAACAGCGTCCACAGAGACACGGCTTGTTGTGCAGCACAAGTCTTCAGTTCTATTGCAGGAATGGCGTCATGATCCATTCCCTTTTTCGTATCTACTATGTTCAGCTGTTTCTTCATGTTACTTGAAGCGAATCGAATTGTTTGAAGTCGGGCACCTGTGCTTCGGTGGGGATCATCCAAGCAACACTTCTGGCTGAGGATGGCGTATGGACTGCATCATTGTCTTTTACACTGATGTGCTGGAAGTTTCCATTTTTTCGCGGAATGTTAAAGCAATAGCCAAGTGGTGTTGCTGCTGATGTGTTCCCTCCCACAATCCAAAAATGTTCAGGTCATTGGCCTTGCTGATCCCAGTAATGTTCTGGTGACCTGAGTTCGAATCCTGTTAGAGTCCATGACGGAATTCAAATCCAATAAATGTTTGGGATTAAGAGTTAATGATGATTATGAATCAATTGCTGATTGTGGGAGAAATCGATTTGATTCACTGATGTCCTTTAGGGAAGGAAACTGCCATCCATACCTGCTCTGGCCCACATGTAACTCCAGACACACAGCAATGTCATTGAATCTTAACAGTTCTCTGGTCAATAAATTCTGACCCAGTAAGCGACGCCCTAATTCGAATGAACATTGTTTTCAAATAATATTTGTGGAGTCCCTTTCTCTCGTCAGTTGTTCCAGGTTCAACTCGATTTCTAACTGGATGTGTCAGGACTGCAGAGCTTAGGCCTGATCTGTTTGATTTGTAATCATGTTGCTTTCTCTATCAGATATTAGTCTAGCAGTTTTGAATGTAAGTACAGTAGTCAGTGTGATAGCTTTAAATGGATTGTCATCAGTTTTAGGTACACGTGGTTCTGACCCTGGTATATTCACTCACAATCGTCAATGAAACATCGATCCAATAATGGAAATAATAGACTGAAAGATTAGACTGGGCAAAACGTTACAAGTTGTAACTGAATCCAATTCTCCTTCTGTCCAGCTGTGATCTACAGGACCACATGAATTTCCAGGTTTGAGCTGCAATTTCTGCAATGCAATTCAGCTGTCACACCAGTTCACACCGAGACCCATTCATCCATCACCCCGTGACCTACTCTGTTTACTGATGTGGTAACACTTCCATTTTAATATTCTCATACCTCTTGCTTGTTATGTTTCTGAAAACCCCTAAATATTTTCTGGGGCAGCACGGTGACTCAGTGGTTAGTGTTGCTGCCTCACAGCAGAGAGGACCCAGGTCCGATTCCATCCTCTGGCAACTGTCGTGCACATTTTCCCTGTGTCTGTGCCAGTTCTTTTTTCCACGTGCTCCAGTTCCCTCCCACAATCCAAAAATGTGCAGGTTATTGACCTTGCTGAACTGCCTATAGTGTTCAGGGATGTGCAGATTATGTACATTAGTCAGGGGTGAAAATAGGATAGGGGAATGTGTCTGGTTGGTTTAGTCTTCACAGGATTGGTGTGGACTTGTTGGGCCGAAGGGCCTGCTTACACACTATAACGATTCCAATTCTGATATTCATCAGAACCGTTTCCGTCCAATCGTGCCACTTTCGGTTTTAACATTGTAACTGTTTCTCTCCATGGACTTGATTAAGAACTTTGTAGTGTCAATGATGCCAATATTGATTAATTTTAGAACCAATGAATTTGTACACTTTGCGTTATTGTTCACATCCCAGTGTATAGTGCTCCATATTGGACAGGACGTTTGAGCAGTTTTGATACACGTCTTTCAAGCTGTTAAAAACCAGAAATTGCTGGAGAAACTCAGCAGGTCTGGCAGCATCTGTGAAGACAGACAAACAGAGGTAGTGTATCAAGTCCAGATTGACCCTTGTTCAGAATTGAAAAGGACGTTTTAATCCCTTGACAAAAGTGGACGAGGGATGATGGGAAAAAGAACATGTGGAGGTGCAATGTCACAGAGAAGGGGCTTTTGATTGTGGTGAAAAAGAAACAGATGTAAATTGGGTGTATATTAAAGTGTGAATGGGAGAAATGGTTTCTCTCTACTGAGTGCAGTATAAACAAGATATAGACAAGGTCATAGGGAAACCAGGAAGCAGAATGTATGAATAATGGAGAACAGCCATAATGGGTTTAGACTGTGAAGTTGTGGAAGTGACTTCTACGGGCTGTAACGTACAATGCGTACGTGAGGTGTTACTCGAACTTGGGTTGTGCTTCGCTGGAACATTGCAGCAGCTCAGGACCGAAATGTCAGCATGAGAGCAAGGAAGGTTATTGAAATGGGACGCAGTGCGAAGGTCAGGGTTATTCCTCTGGAAAGCGTGGGAATATTCCTCAGGGCAGTCTCTGTTTGGTCTCACCAGTGTAAAGGAGAGTGCATAGTGAGCAGCAATGACAGGAGACTGGATTGAAAGAGTACAAGCGAAATATTGCTTCACCTGGGAGGTGTGATTAAGTCAGTCTCCGCTGATCATATGTTCAGCCACATGCAGAAGTTCCCTCTGAATGATTGAATAGAACCACACATCGAAATTGAGGATTTCTGTCTCACATCTGGTCTGAGTCGTGATGTGGAATTACACTCAGAGGAAGGTCAGTGTGTATACATGGGTCGACATTCAAGCAGATATCCCATACTGCTCATAAATTATTGTTTCTGTTCGAAAAGAAGGACTCGACAGAAGATGAGCCAACCGTGGTTCACAAAGTCTGTCAAGGATACTATTCAATCACATATTAACGGGCATCAGTGTGTGCCCAGATTTAGGACATTTATTTCAGGGACCAGAAGCAGATGCGAGGCATGAATTTTAATTGTGCTTCCTAAATTACTCCTTGAAACCTCTGCCATTGCTGCTCCATCCTCTTCCCTGCTTGTCTCCCCTTTCAGATGCAGGTCAGGCAGCATATAAGGAGCATGAGAATCGACGTTTCGGGCATAAGCCCTTCTTCAGGACTATTCAGGAATCCTGAAGAAGGGCTTATGCGCGAATCGTCGAATTGCCTGCTCGTTGGATGCTGGCTGACCTGCTGCGCTTTTTCAGCAGCACATTTTTCAGCACTGATCTGCAGCATCTGTAGCCCTCACTTTCCACTTTCTGATTCCAGGTTCTCCCTCTCCAATTACAGAGCACATTCTCTCATATTATGGTCCCTACCCTCTGGAACTGAAGTTCTTTAATTAAGTCGACCTTCCCTGCTTTAGCATCAAGCTCCGTTTATGCTGTCACTTTGCCTCTGGTTTCAGTGTGATTCGGCATCTCCATTCATGCTGTTTTACACCTCCCACTCACATTTCTCTCCGGAAAGTTTCCTTTTTGGAGTAAACTTTATTGAAAACACCTCTTTCCCTTTGCACTGAATAATCCAAATTTCAAAAAGTATTCTCACCAATCATCGCGCTATACGGCATGGTGGCATAGTGGTCAGCACTGCGATCTCACAGCGCCAGAGATCTGGGTTCAAGTCCCGCCTCAGGTGGCTGACTGTGTGACGTTTGCACGTTCTCACTGTGTCTGTGTGGGTTTCCTCCCACTGTCCAAAGATGTGCAGGTCAGGTGAATTGACCATGTTAAATTGCCTGTAGTTTTAGGTAAGGGGTATGGGTGGATTACGCTTCGGTGGGTTGGTATGGACTTGTTGGGTCGAAGGCCCTGTTTCCACACTTTAATGTAATCTAATCTAAAGGCAACTGTACGCTGACCGTGTGGTATGGCAATTCCCTTTCTTGCATAGCTCTGGCCAGAGAAACGTTTTCACTGTAGAGATCATCACCCCCTTTAGGCAAAGGAATTTATTTTCTTGACGTCTTATTGGCACGAGTAAGAGTTTCACACTGCCTTAGTATTGTAACATGGAGAAAGACAAATCACAGTATGAAGTTTGGGCTGAGTGTTGTTTGCCTGTCATTGTTTTAAATATTGTTTCAAATTTGCAATGCTTATTAGTGAATGCTTGTTCTTGAAGTTAGTATCAAATGGAATGGAGGACGTTGAGATGTATCATTTTCGAAGTTAATAAAATCATGGGAGGCATGGATAGGGTGAATTGCCAAGGTATTTTCGACATGGTAGGAGACACCAACCATATAGGATACAGCTTTAAGGTGAAAAGGGAAAGATATAACAGGGACAAAATGGCAACTTTTTCACGCAGAGGAGATGTGTGTATGGAATGAGCTGTCAGATGCGCTGGTCGATTCAAGTACAGCGACAACATTGAAAAGACATTTGGACAAACATATGAATGGGAAGCGTTTAGAGGCATGTGGACCAAATGCAATCAGATGGGACTAGTTTAGTTTGGAAACCCTGGTTAGCATGGACAGCTTGGATGAAATGTTTGTGTGCAGTATGACTGTATGAATCTAGAAAGCGAGGGAACAAGCAAGAAATAAACGGAAAAAGGTTGGAAAAGTATGATGCAAATAAATTGTCAAGAAATATAAAAACAAGCATCACAAGTTTTTCTGCGTGTATATAAAAAAGTTGAAGATGAGTGTGAGACCTTTGGCAGAAAAAAAGGTCAGGAAAGTATATTGAGGACATTCGGAGGGTGTGACTGGGGAAGTGGCTACAGGGAACAGGCAGATAATTTACACCAGTATTTGACATCAATCCTCACAGGGAAGACACTGTAAGTATTTCACAATCATCAAGAAAATGGTAATAAGAGAGTTCTCGAACTGTCTCTAACAAAAGGTATCAGGTTTTTAACAACAGATAAGACTAAGGATAGGCAGGTCAGCAGTAATTCATAGTTGATTTTAAAAGTAGTGGTTACAGAGTGACTGGTGCCACTGTGTGAAATATTCCGTAACTCTCTGGATTACAAAAGTGTTCCAGTGAAACTCGTGAAGCTCCAATATGGTGCCTGCTTTCAAAGGATGGAGCGAGACAGAAAGCAGGACACATTTAGACTCACCATTATTGCTGGGAATCTGAGACAGTCTGTTATTAAGGAAGAAATTGCAGGGCATTTAGAAAAGCTTCAGGCAGAGTCGGCATGGTTTTGTAAAAGGGAAACTATATCTTGCCCTGTAAAATCATGTAAAGTTTTTTCTGGTGATCCCTGAGAATGTAACAAGTGGACCTGATAAAGGGGAACTGGTAGACATGAGGCTTTCCAGAGATTTTCCACAAGGTATCACATAGTAAAGAATCTTTCTCCAGACAGATACTCATAGTAAGATGGATAACATGGGATGACGGATGGTTATCACAGAGAAATTGGAGAGTCAGGATTCATCGATCTTTATGATAAAGACATACCTTCTGGAGTAGCACCAATATCAGTCCAATGGCTACAGTTATTTACATCTATACTGAGAGTCTGAAGGAGGGAGCTGAGTGCAATACACATCCGAGTTTGAGGATGACACTGACAAACAAAATGCAGGCTGTTATTTAATGAAAAGGAGTTTAACCAAAAGGGCAGTAAAAAAGGATTGGAGTGTTCCTGTGCGTGAAACATGCAGTCATCATGCTGATGCAGAAAGTAACTAGATTAGTACATTAAGCGGGTTTCTGGGATGAAAGGGTTGAATTATTGAGTACATCTAAAATGGTGAGGCAATTATTCATTGTGCTTGAAATGAATGAGTGTGACATTACTGAAATGGACAAGATACAAAGGGGACTTGAGAAAGTATTTGTGGAGAATGTGGTTCCACACCTGGGCAGAGTGTCACACTTCGGGACATTGATACAGAATAAGGGATATCGATTTCAAACTGACATATAAAGAAATGTCATCTTTCAGAAGGTAGTGATTTTCTGGATTTCCCGAACCCAGAGATTTGTGGAAGGTGCGTCACTGAATGTATTTATACAGGGGGTGGATTGGTTTTGGACATATAAGCGAGTTGAAAGATACGAGGGGGTAGCAGGAAAGTGGAGTTGAGCTAGCCTGGATTCTACAAGTACATTTTCGAAGCAAGGCCTAACCATCGGATTGACCTCGATCTGCTCCTGTGTAGCAGGTCCGAAGGGCTGAATGAAAGATCAGAACACAGGGCTGATGGACACGAGTGGGCCATTCGGCCCTTTGACACTACTCCACCAGTAAAGTAGATCATGGTTCATCTCATTGTGCTCTCAGCTGAACTTTTCTGTCCATGCACCATTATCCCTGATTCACCTGTCTATGGAAAATCAGACGAAGCCAGCCTCGATATAATATAAAGATTCAGCCATCACAAACTTCTGGGAAAGAGAATTCCCACTTGAATAAATGCCCACTTTGTGAATTATCCTCAGTCCGGTGGTTGGAGGTTGTGACTGTTACCTTTTCTAGTACCGCTTCTCCGCTGTTTGTAACAAATTTCAAAGTAACCAGGTTGGTGATATGGCCGATGATAAAGGCCACGTTCAGTGATAGGAACAAGTCAGGCAGATGTCTTTAGGCAGTCACATCTAACTATAGACATAACGGAGCAGCATGGTGGATCTGTGGTTAGCACTGCTTCCCATACCACCAAGGTGCTGAGTTCAATTGCAACCTTCACATCTCCTCGTATCTGTGTGTGTTTCCTCCCTGTGGTCCAGTTTCCTCCCACAGTCCAAAGATGTGCAGGTTAGAGTTACTTGGCCATGCTCAATTGCCCCATTGTGCTCAGGGATGTGTATGTTAGGTGGTTTAGTCATGGAAAATGCAGGATTACATGGTTAGTGTTGGGGGATAGGTCTGGGTGGGATGCCGTTCAGTGGGTCAGTGTGGACTCAATGGACAGAATGTCCTGATTCCAAACTGTAGAGGTTCTATGACAATGACAAGTTTGGACTAGACAAACACCCAGTGGATATCTACCTGATCCATGCTCCTCAAGGTTTTGCATATTTCAATAAGATCACCTCTCATTCCAAGAATAAACTATAAAAGCCTCCATAATATAAGCCCTTCATTTCTGGAACACGTGAATTGAAGCATCTCTGAACTGCTTCCAATGTAATTATATCTTTTCTCAGGTAAGGAGACAAAATAACAACCTCATACCCCAGATGAGGTTATTTATTATTTTCTCAGTGTTGTGAGACTTTGGAAATCTCTTCCCGCAGATTATTGGAGGCAGAGATATTGAATAGTTTTTAGGCAAAGACAGAACGTTCGTAGATAACAATGGAGTCAAGGATTATTGGTCAGGAATGTGCAGTGTGGGGGAAATGTTGGCAGTCGTACAAAATGACACTGATCCAAAACATCCAGGAACATAATGCAAAACAAACGGTAACGTAATTTTTTAAAAATGCAAAAGTGATAGAATAGGGTTCCAAAGGAACATGGGGCTGCTCTGTCATGAGAGGGAGACCACACGTGGTGGTTTAACCTGAGGGTCAGCACACCTAAGGCGTTGGGGTGAGGTTGAGAGAGCGTCCTCTTCATGGTAACCTCTGTCAGTGTGAGGAATTGAACCTGCGCTGGTGTCCTCCTTCTGCATCACAAACCATCCAACCAAATGAGTGGGAGACTGTGCAACTGTTACAGACAGAAACAGCCACAGACAAAGGGCAATAGAATCTTTCATAACAAGGGGAAAAGGTACAATTCAGATAACAGTCAAGATAACGGCTGAGGTTAAAAATGTCGCCGGCTAGAAATTGTGTTTTATAACGAGACAAGTGTTTAGAAGCTGTTTTTGGCTGAATACAATAAGTGAGACAAGTGAAATAACCAGACACTAATTGTTATTGCTTACTGATAACCATAAAATAAGTGTAGATTTTGGTTGGTCTGTGTAAAATGAGCTTATCATTTCATAAAAGTATACAACTGATGGAATATATTGTTTGGAGTGTCCGTCCCCATGGGAAATGCCCTCGAAGAGGCACTTGAAGAAAACCGGGGTAAAAGTGCTTGGGTGTCGTCTGGTCGGTGACAGGAACCCAGGGGGTTGAATAACTGAAAGTTCCTGCAACATTGAGCTAAGAAAACCATCAAATAAGCCACAATCTTATTATATGCTAGAGCAAATTTGAAGAGTTGATTAGCCTCATGATGTATGTTAACTGTATGTGATTTGAATAACACACATCTCTACTCCTTCCCTTTATATGTTACATACTGGTGCATTGACATTTTCCTGAAAACGGAAATTTCTTGGAACATTTTCTGGAACATCCTATAATCGGCATTCTCCAGAATATTCTATCACCATGTGAGGGTATTGGAAAGGCAAGAGAGAAAGAGAGAA
This sequence comes from Chiloscyllium punctatum, assembly GCF_047496795.1. NCBI lineage: Eukaryota > Metazoa > Chordata > Chondrichthyes > Orectolobiformes > Hemiscylliidae > Chiloscyllium > Chiloscyllium punctatum. The sequence continues at coordinate 69,260,935 of NC_092768.1, read as the reverse complement.
ACAGGAAAGGTGCTGCTTGCCGCAGTGAGAGTGATGGAGAATGAGCCTTGTTCGGATAGGTGCTATAACAGATATACAGTGTTTATAGTGTGCGGGCAAAGTGGAGAGAGAGAGAGAGAGAGAGAGAGAGAGAGAGAGAGAGAAGGTGCTGCATGCAGCAGTGAGAGTGGTAGAACGTGAGCCTTGTTCGGGGTTAGATGCTAGAACAGGTTTCAATGAGTGTGCGGGAGCAGAGAGAAGACGGTGAGCCTTATCCTGGCAGAATGGGGAAGGTTATTGATGCCTGTCCTGTATTGCTGAACATTTCTTCAGGCCGCAGATCCTGCACTGAGCAGGGCGGTGAGCTCACACTATTATGCAGGGCAGCTCCAAACTGAGAAAGCTCAACCGTTTGCCAATTGGCCTTTTAAGGATGGTACCAGTGCCAGGGATCACAGAATATCCATGCGGCATCTAAGTAATGGTGTTTACCTCCAGCCATGAAGGGTGGGAGAATTAGGCTGGTATTGAATGATAGGGACACCGTGGGGTGGGGTGGGTAGTTAATGAGGTGAGTTCGATAAGATAGCACCAGGAAACTAACTCAGCCTCGTACAGATAATCCCTCAGTCACACTCAATGAAAATGGCCCTGAGATAAATTATTGTTAGTTTCTGCCCAATGAGTTGAAGAATCTGTTGACTCCACTCCCAGTTCCAAACCTGAATAACAAATGCTCACCCAAAACTCTCCATCATCCGAACGCACACCAATATCCCATTCACCCATCATTCCTGCGAATTCAGGTTCGCGTTGCTGGCTGCTGTCAAAATATCTTAATTTCACCATCCTGAAACCTGTGATCTTAAATGAAATTGTCTCTCAATCTCCCTTTTAATCTTTTTCCCAAAATTATTTTGTTTGTTGATATTTAAACTGATTCCCCGCCATCTCCCACTGGCCGTGAAGTTCACACCCACAGCATCCCCTTGTCATAGCACAGTGGACATATGGGGCTTTAAATGGATGGGAGCTGCACATCCTGTCACTTCCACCATGGTCTGCAAGTTTCCCCTCACTATGGACAGAAATCCTACACAGTGTTGCTCAGCAATGTGCTGGAGTGGTGAAAACAGTTCCTTTGACGGTAACTGCTCCAGGTTTAAAGATTCATTCACTGCACAGATTCCCATACTGTACAGATGCCTTGTCCACGTCTATAGAGCAAGAGACTGGTTTGGACTGCATATCACCGCCTGCGGGACAGACCATTTCGTCAGTGTTTCTGAATGAATGCATCCGGGTGTACTGTACGGCTCCACATGTTGGACAGATAGCTAGTGGACTGGAGAGACCTGTGCTATATTCCATCCTGGACTGATTGCTGGGTTGTACTGAACCTGGTCTGTACTGTGCTCCATGCTGAGCAGATATCTCATCTGGGCTTATATGGTCTGGGCTGGATCTGTGAGGTGGATTAACTCTGCGATATAATTCCTGATAGAGCTATCACTCCTCCAGCATGGCGCATTCCGCTGTTAAATCCTGTGTTTCTGCAACATGTTGTATATTAAGTAATTAGCCTATTAAAACGTGAATACCTGTCCTTTGTGTTATGGAACTGAGTAGACGCATCTCAAAATACATGATGAAGGTAGTCCTGACCGGAACACTTTCTTATTTTAAAGGTAAATGTGAGGTGCTGTGTTTCAGATGCAATTCGCTTGGTCAAAATATTCGACATTAAGCAAAACACAATGCATTCAACTACTGTTGACAAAACACAAAAAATCAGAGTAATAGATTGTTTACCTTCTAAACACTAACTGTTCCAATATGGTAACATCCCATAAACACACACTTGTCAAACAACAAATTCAGGAAACAATATGTCTCACATGCAGTTCTCCATCCATAGAACATAGAACATAGAACAATACAGCGTAGTACAGGCCCTTCGGCCCTCGATGTTGCGCCGATCAAAGCCCACCTAACCTACACTAACCCACTATCCTCCATATACCTATCCAATGCCCGCTTAAATACCCATAAAGAGGGAGAGTCCACTACTGCTACTGGCAGGGCATTCCATGATCTTACGACTCGCTGAGTGAAGAACCTACCCCTAACATCAGTCCTATATCTACCCCCCCTTAATTTAAAGCTATGCCCCCTTGTAATAGCTGACTCCATACGCGGAAAAAGGTTCTCACTGTCAACCCTATCTAACCCCCTAATCATCTTGTACACCTCTATCAAATCACCCCTAAACCTTCTTTTCTCCAAAGAAAACAACCCCAAGTGCCTCAGCCTTTCCTCATAGGATCTTCCTACCATACCAGGCAACATCCTGGTAAACTTCCTCTGCACCCGTTCCAGTGCCTCCACATCCTTCCTATAGTATGGCGACCAAAACTGCACACAATATTCCAGAAGCGGCCGCACCAGAGTCTTATACAACTGCAGCATGACCTCAGGACTCCGGAACTCAATTCCTCTACCAATAAAAGCCAGTACGCCATATGCCTTCTTCACTGCACTATTTACCTGGGTGGCAACTTTCAGAGATCTGTGTACATGGACACCAAGATCCCTCTGCTCTTCCACACTACCAAGTAGTCTACCATTAGCCCAGTAATCCATCTTTTTATTACTCTTACCAAAGTGAATCACTTCACACTTAGCTACATTGAACTCCATTTGCCACCTTTCTGCCCAGCTCTGCAGCTTCTCTATATCCCGCTGTAACCTGCCATATCCTTCCTCACTGTCTACAACTCCTCCGACTTTCGTATCATCCGCAAACTTGCTCACCCAACCTTCTAACCCTTCCTCCAGGTCATTTATAAAAATGACAAACAGCAATGGTCCCAAAACAGATCCTTGCGGAACACCACTAGTGACGGCACTCCAAGATGAATCTGTGCCATCAACTACTACCCTCTGTCTTCTTCCAGAGAGCCAATTCCTAATCCAAACCTCCAACTCACCCTCAATGCCATATCTCTGTATTTTCTGCAGTAGCCTACCATGGGGGACCTTATCAAACGCCTTACTAAAATCCATATATACTACATCTACCGCTTTCCCCTCATCTACCTCCTTCGTCACCTTCTCAAAGAATTCAATAAGGTTTTTGAGGCACGACCTGCCCTTCACAAAACCATGCTGACTATCCTTGATCACATCATTCTTATCCAGATGTGCATAAATCCTATCCCTTATAATTCTCTCTAAGACTTTGCCCACAACAGAAGTGAGACTCACTGGCCTATAGTTACTAGGATTATCCCTACTCCCCTTCTTGAACAAGGGAACCACGTTTGCTCGCCTCCAGTCCTCTGGCACTACTCCTGTAGACAAAGAGGACACAAAAATCAAGGCCAATGGCTCTGCAATCTCCTCCCTTGCTTCCCAGAGAATCCTAGGATAAATGCAATCAGGCCCAGGGGACTTATCTATTTTCACCCTTGCCAGAATTTCCAACACCTCTTCTCTACATATCTCAAAGCCATCCATTCTACTTATTCGTGCCCCAGTATTCATATCGACAACAATGTCCTGTTCCTGAGTGAATACTGACGAAAAGTATTCATTCAGCGCCTCCCCAATCTCTTCAGCCTCCACACGCAACTTCCCATTACTATCCTTGATTGGACCTATTCCTTCCCTAGTCATTCTTTTATTCCTAACATACCTATAGAAAGCCTTAGGGTTTTCCCTAATCCTACCAACTAAGGACCTTTCATGTCCCCTCCTTGCTGCTCTTAGCTCTCTCTTCAGGTCCTTCCGGGCTACCTTATAACTCTCAATCGCCCCTATTGAACCTTCACGCCTCATCTTTACAAAGGCCGCCCTCTTCCATTTAACTAGGGATTCCAACTCCTTATTAAACCACGGCTCCTTCACACGACCCTTTCCTCCCTGCCTGATAGGTACGTACTTATCAAGGACACTCAATAGTTGCTCCTTGAACAAGTTCCAATTATCAATTACGCTCTTGCCTTGGAATCTACTTTTCCAATCCACACATCCTAAGTCATGCCTCAACGCATCATAATTTCCCTGCCCCCAGCTATAACTCTTGCCCTGTAGTACACACTTATCCCTCCCCATCACGAGACTAAAAATCACCGAATTGTGGTCACTGTCCCCAAAGTGCTCACCTACCTCTAGTTCTAATACCTGGCCTGGTTCGTTACCCAGAACCAAATCCAGTATGGCCTCACCTCTTGTTGGCTTATCTACATATTGTGTCAGGAAACTCTCCTGCACACATTGCACAAACACTGACCCATCTAACGAACTTGAGCTATAGCTTTCCCAATCAATATCAGGAAAGTTAAAGTCTCCCATAACAATCACCCTATTACTGTCACTCTTCTCCTGAATCATCTTCGCAATCCTTTCTTCAACGATTCTAGGACTATTAGGAGGCCTGTAAAAGACTCCTAACAGGGTGACCTCACCTCTCCTATTCCTAACCTCAACCCAAACTACCTCAGATGGCAAATCTTCATCCATCTTCCTTTCCACCGCTGTAATACTATCTTTGACAAGCAAAGCCACACCCCCCCTCTTTTACCCCCACCTCTGACCCTACTAAAACATTTAAACCCTGGAACCTGCAACAGCCAATCCTGTCCCTGATCTAGCCATGTCTCCGTAATAGCCACAACATCGAAGTCCCAGGTACCAACCCACGCTGCGAGTTCACCTACCTTATTTCGTATACTTCTGGCATTAAAGTATACACACTTCAAGCCACTCTTCTGTTTACAGGCACTATCCTTTAAGATTGATACCATATTCCTACCCTCCCTACACTCCAGGTCCTGCACCCTAAAGCTACAGTCTGGGTTCCCATGCCCCTGCAGAGTTAGTTTAAACCCCCCCCAATAGCACTAGCAAACCTTCCCCCAAGGATACTGGTGCCCCTCAGGTTCAGGTGCAGACCATCCTGTCTATAGAGGTCCCACCTTCCCCAGAAAGAACCCCAGTTATCCAAATACCGAAATCCCTCCCTCCTGCACCATCCCTGTAGCCACGCATTTAACTCTTCTCTCTCCCTATTCCTCGACTCTCTATCACGTGGCACGGGTAACAAACCAGAGACAACAACTCTGTTCGTTCTAACTCTGAGCTTCCAACCTAGCTCCCTAAAAGCCTGTCTAACATCCTCAGCACTCCTACCTATGTCATTGGTGCCAATATGGACCACGACTTCAGGCTGCTCCCCCTCCCCCTTAAGGACCCGGAAAACACGATCAGAGACATCACGTACCCTTGCACCTGGGAGGCAACATACCAAACGTGAGTCTCTCTCGTTCCCACAAAACCGCCTATCTGTGCCCCGAACTATCGAGTCCCCAATTATTATTGCTCTGCTCTTCTCCACCCTTCCCTTCTGAGTAGCGGGGACAGGCTCCGTGCCAGAGGCCTGAGCCCCGTTACTTACCCCTGGTAAGTCGTCCCCCCACAAGTATCCAAAACGGTATACTTGTTCTTGAGGGGAACGACCACAGGGGGTCCCTGCACTGGCTGCTTCCTCCCAGTCCCCCTCACTGTCACCCATCTATCTGCCATCTTTGGAGTTACTACTTCCCTATAGCTCCGATCTATGACCCCCTCTGCCTCCCGAATGATCCGAAGTTCATCCAACTCCAGCTCCAGTTCCCTAACACGGTCTTGGAGGAGCTGGAGATGGGTGCACTTCCTGCAAGTGTAATCAGCAGGGATGTCCATGGCATCCCTCACCTCATACATGTTGCAGGAGGAACATTGCACTGCCTTCACTGCCATCCCTCTAAAGCTAACCTTTATTTAAAAAAAACTGGGTCTAAAGAATACAACAAGCAAAATTCGGCACTTACCTCCTTACCACAACGGATCTTATTATTAGGTTAGAGGAGGAGGGCGGGAGGGAGGCACTACCTCCGTAGTGCCTCGGGTTCTTCAGCTGCACGCTTTTAAAGGGGAAACAAACCTACCCAGGTAAGCTTACGCTCTACCTGCTTCCGGGTCTCGGCTGCCTCTCTGGTCGTCGTCACTTCCCCCTACTGCTCCCGCTCTTTCTGTGAAGAGAGAGTGAAAAAAACCACCGCTGCCCGCTACCGGTAAGTACTTTTAAAACAAACAGTCTTACCTTAGCTGCTGCTCGCACTCAAAATGACCGTTAGCGTCGAAGGGTGAGTATTTATACTCACTGCTTTCCTTCCCGGCTGCCTCTCTGGTCGTCGTCACTTCCCCCTACTGCTCCCGCTCTTTCTGTGAAGAGAGAGTGAAAAAAACCACCGCTGCCCGCTACCGGTAAGTACTTTTAAAACAAACAGTCTTACCTTAGCTGCTGCTCGCACTCAAAATGACCGTTAGCGTCGAAGGGTGAGTATTTATACTCACTGCTTTCCTTCCCGGCTGCCTCTCTGGTCGTCGTCACTTCCCCCTACTGCTCCCGCTCTTTCTGTGAAGAGAGAGTGAAAAAAACCACCGCTGCCCGCTACCGGTAAGTACTTTTAAAACAAACAGTCTTACCTTAGCTGCTGCTCGCACTCAAAATGACCGTTAGCGTCGAAGGGTGAGTATTTATACTCACTGCTTTCCTTCCCGGCTGCCTCTCTGGTCGTCGTCACTTCCCCCTACTGCTCCCGCTCTTTCTGTGAAGAGAGAGTGAAAAAAACCACCGCTGCCCGCTACCGGTAAGTACTTTTAAAACAAACAGTCTTACCTTAGCTGCTGCTCGCACTCCAGGAGGAAAGAACATAAAAAGACAATTCTGAGAGAAATCTCCGAGAGAGTGTGTAGCAGCTAGGAAAGATTTCCACCCTTCCAACCCTGCTGAGACCCAAGCAATACCTGCTGAAAGGTAAAACTAAGAATCCTGGTTCCGTGAGAGTTTGACCATCGCTCCACAGGACCAGGCAGCAGCTGCAAGGACCACAAGGAATGGACTGTATATACACCGTTTTTGCCACTGAAGGAGCCTCTCAAAAATGCCTAGCCTCACCTAAGCCATTGCATGATGGTAAGATAAATGTCAAAGTTAAACATAAGTAAGTAAAATTAAAGGATGCAGGAGGCCTGGTTGTCAGACACAGCCGGCCTTTTGAGACCAGCAATTCCGAACCTGCCACAACATCGTAGGGTCATCGAGCTAGTGAATACAAAGCATCATCTCTCTCCCTCACCTCTAACTTTACAAATGGAAATTTAGACTATTAGCCCAATAGTCAGCGATGCCGACATTCCAACCAGACCAAGTATTATTGTGACTTAGAAGCATTGTAAGTGAAAGGAACTGTTTGTACATTAACTGTGATTGATGTCAGTCTCCATGGATACTAAATGTGTCATTGGCGGATTTCCCTCTTCTATTATTAATGGGCTTCCTTCAACCTGCTATCCCATAGTATCAGCGGCAGCGTCATCCTCAAGATGATTGGGCTCAGCAGCTACAGGGAGAGGGAGAGGAAGAGAATCTTAGAACAACAGACTGGAATGTTCCAACAATGGATCAGAATCTGAGAGCATTAGATTGGAATGTTCCAACAATGGATCAGAATCTGAGAGCATTAGACTGGAATGTTCCAACAATGGATCAGAATCTGAGAACATTAGACTGGAATGTTCCAACAATGGATCAGAAGCTGAGAGCATTAGACTGGAATGTTCCAACAATGGATCAGAATCTGAGAGCATTAGACTGGAATGTTCCAACAATGGATCAGAATCTGAGAGCATTAGACTGGAATGTTCCAACAAAGGATCAGAATCTGAGAGCATTAGACTGGAATGTTCCAACAATGGACAGTAGTTTGTCCTTTGGTCTATACTTGCTTTCTCAGGATTGGGCATGGTTAGAGTTGAGGATACGAGCTGTACTGATGATTATTCAAGCAGGTTACTATCCCATCCTCGCTATTATTGGTTTTTCGGGTAAGCCTATTTCTGTGCATTCTATTAGCGATGGTGAAGGTTATTGCTATTTCTGTTAATTATGTATAACAAATACATAACCTGTTGTCTTCAGTTTCCTTCACAAATTCCAGTTCATTTCTATCAATTTCCGAATCCTCACTCATAAACATCTAAGAAGGAACAAGACTGTTCAGACCTTGTTTTTTTCCTTTTGCCCTGAACTGTTTTATGTCTCTATTTTCTCTGTCTACACCCACCACTATAATATCCCCAGTGTCCAGCTCTGCCTCAGTGCGTTTGCTGAATAAGGAATCATCTGCCGCCTTGTTAACTTCAGATTTTATGGCTCCAGTTCTTTACTGACCACTCTTCCAATTACAAATACTTTGACCACAAGCTTGCACTTGTCTCTCCAGTTATTTCACAATAGGAACCTCATATCACAGTAATAATGTCACTGGCCGTGTTATGACTCTAAATCATTGCTTCAATTTCTACCAGAATCAATGATTGAACTTAAATTCAAATGGCAGCAATCGGAAAGAAACCTCATTTTACAAACAGCAAACAAAAACCATCAGGATTTCTTTTATTATTTCACTGATAGCCTTTGGTAAAGAAACCAAGTGTGACAATAAAAGGTTGGCTCCATCTTGCCTTGACAAATGGTCTCGCAGTTAACGGCAATTAGTGATGGATGACAAATGCTGCCCTTGCCAGTGATGCGGACATCTCGTGAAACAACAGAATTGAAGGTTGTTAGAAACGAAAATCGCTTCTTAATAATCGCTCTAGACAAATTCAGGAAAACAAAGTTTTATTAGCAAGTCTGCAGAGTCGGGCAGCCTTCTGAGTAAAAGGCGCGCTGAGGCTTACAAAGTTTCTCATTATATACAGTACAAATCCCTCCCCTCCTTGGCTCTAACAAGCCATGAGGTTCACATTCTTAAAAACATCATTATTCTTCGATTTACACCCTTATCACAAAGTCTGCAACAAATGCCTCCAGACCCTCCCCTCCCTGGCTCTAACGAGCCATGAGGTTCACATTCTTAAAAACATCATTATTCTTTGATTTGCACCCTTATCACAAAGTCTTCAGAGTCTCCAAAGTTGTTTCTCTCACCCTGCAGTATTATCAGTCAAGGACTCATCCTTCCCTGCCTGTGTTAATGGTTTCATCAATCAAGGGCCTGTTTGTTTTTACTCTGCTCACAAATTGTCAGCATTCTGCACAATTTAAACTATTCTACTTTTGAGTATACAAAATGTTTTAGAAAAGAAACAAAAGTTTTGTCTTTTATTATAGATCAGTCTGTGGTCCAGGCACATCTTAAAGTTTAAACCGAAATTACCTCTCACAACTCCACCCTTTTCTTTCTTTAAGATGTGCCTGACCAAGATAGCCCCCCCTCCTCAAGGGCCCGGGAAATCCTTGGTCTTTCGCAGCAACATCACTTTAAGTTCACGCGTCCCATGTTGTGGAACCACCACTGCCTGGAGTCGGGAAATATTTTTCTGAATTAAAAACTGAATACAGGGAGTTAGGCAGGGTAATACGAGAAGAAGAATCATGCCCCCCCCCAACCACCAGCAACGCCGTGCGCCACCAGCTACCACCTAGGAGACCATCCCACCATCCGATGCCACTAAGAGGACGCCAAGATTGTACTGGCACATGGGCCAATTTCCGAATTTCATCGGAAATTTTCAAAACCGCTTTACCATTATCGTCAATTTCCAGACAGCAGTTAGTCAGGTTAAACTTCCCGTACACACCCCCCTCCGAGGCCAACAGACAATCCAAGGCAAGTCGGTTTTGATATATAGCAGCCCTCATCTGATCCTGCTGTTTCGCCAGCAACTCCAGGGCTTGGGCAGTCCGATTAGTAATAATCTCTACGACTGCTTGGAGCCTGATAATACGATTTAACATATAGATAGGAGTACGGTATCCCCATGATCCGTCCTGTGCCCATGTAGCTGGCCCGTAGTATGCAATAATCCAGGCCGGTGGCCACTCATTCCCCCAATCACCGATTTGGATATCCCTTGGTGACCTACGGAGGGAGTCAAAGAGTTTAATCCCCAAATCATCGCCTTCCTCCCGGGGTAATAGGAAGAACGCAGGTCGTATTAGACCCAGGAAGCATACCCCAGCCCATCCCATGGGCAGTTTGGAGTATGCCCGATTACCGCATATCCAAAATAGGCCATCTGGAGCAGGCCCTCCCTGCCTCACAACGTCATCCCACAGCTCCTTTACCCCGGGGACGCCCTCATAAGGACCAGGACCACTGCAATTCCAGTATTCGGACTCCTGACCCAGAGTCTGGACAGGAGTATCCCAGCATCGATTCCCCCGACAACCACCACTCCAGACTCTCATCATGCCATCGGAAGAATCAGAACCTAGTTCGTCAGAGGAGGAATCAGTACGTAATGGAACGCAATTTTTATGACCTCGGTTTGCAATGTACCAAGTAATATCCTCAGGCCACCATACTCGTGTGGTTGCATCCAATATATTCTGACAGGGACTAATCCCTACCTCCACGGTCCCCTTGCCTTCAATACAGAACTGGCCCTCAGGGCTGTTTGTCAGTCTCCACCCCTGGCTTTTTCTGTCGTTGACATGAGTCCAAGTGGTTTGCTGCAATTCCCCTATGTCTAAGCTTTGACCAGTCCACGGCCATTGTTCCGACATATGCGGCCCCCCACAAACCCAGCAATTGCTAACATTTAAAACAGTGGCTATTCTAGAGGTGAGATCAATAAACAGGTTTTGAGTAACATCAGGGAGTTCAATTTTTCCTTCGACCTCTTCGTATACGGATGGCACTTTAGGGAGCACGACCGTTCCCTAACGGTCTTGCTCCTTCCCCAACCCCCGATCAGTGATCTGTATCTTGGTCTCCTTGACTCTGTCAACCTGCTCCCTGAGCAACACGGAGGATAGGTCCCACCTCCCAGTTTTGCTAATAGACACTCAGCGGTCATTTATAGGGCATCCACGGATTTTGCCACCGTATCCTTTATTATATACCTGATAATAGGGTCTCCCATCCTCCCAACATTCATGGCGTGCACTCACATCATAACACCTATCGTCCACATAGGAATGGGACACAAATGATCCCGTGTAGATTCGAATCCCAAGTCTTACTATAGTTCGACATTTGTCACATCTCCCCTCACCCTCCCCCACATACAGGAGTAAATTGATCAATATCCCCACCAATACAGTCCAAGTAGAGTTCATTATTGCTGTCTTTTCAGTTTTACCACCAACGGCTTGTCCCCTTGCTCGCATGTCCAAGTGCTTTCTTCTTCAGATGGAACAGGCCCCTTTATCCTTAATGCGTGGACCCACCCTTTCTCTTTCGTCCGAACAGCTGCTTCAGTTGTTAACAGAACCAGGAACGGTCCTTCCCACCGCGGCTGGAGCTTTTCGGCCTTCCAGGCCTTAACAAGTACCCAGTCTCCGGGCTCCACCTTATGCAAGAGGAAGTCGAGCGGCGGAGTGTGAGCCAGGAGACCTTTCCTCCGGAGTTCTCTTGGGCAAATTTGACCTCAGTGGGATCCCTCCTGCGCCACGTGGTGTACCACAGATTGAGGTCACCTTTGATGTTGACGCAAATGGCATCTTGAATGTCTCTGCTGTGGACAAGAGCACTGGCAAAGAGAGCAAAATCACCATCACCAATAACAAGGGCAGGTTGAGTAAGGAGGAGATCGAGAGGATAGTGCAGGAAGCGGAGAGGTACAAAGGTCAGGATGATATGCAGCGTGAGAAAATTACAGCCAAGAATTCCCTGGAGTCGTACGCATTTAACATGAAGAGTTCAGTGGAGGAAGAGAAAACGAAAGGCAAGATCAGTGAGGAAGATAAGAACAAAGTCATCGAAAAGTGTAACCAGGCCATCTCCTGGCTGGAGGCAAACCAAACAGCAGAGAAGGAGGACTTTGAGCAGCAGTTGAAAGATTTGAAAAAAAAATATGCAAGCCCATCATTGCCAAACTTTACCAGGGAGGTATGCCCGAAGGGCCATTCTCAGAACAAGTCAGAAAGGACCCTTCTGGTGGACCAACAATTGAAGAGGTTGATTGAAACTTTAACTCTCTTCAAAGTAATATCATTTTCAGTTGGTCTCTCTTCTCCACCATTCCATCCCCCCCACCTCCCTGAAATTGCAACAGTCCTTTAGAATTTCTCGGGGCTTCTGTAAACCCAGTTGATTTGGACATTTGCACAGTTAGGTAAATGATGGCCTACATTTCTGAAGTTTGGGTTATTGAATGGTAGCAATTAAACGTGTCAATGGTGAATTTTTCTGCAAACTGTTTCCTGTATGTTTTATACATTGAGTAGTTTACACCCTTTTAGCTGCTAATGGAGTTCTTTCTCAGTTTTCTGCACACTACAAGAATGCACCGTATGATTCAGAAATTCAGTCAGTTGTCACTAATCCTGAGAAGTTATTGTTTAGACAGGTTATACTTACAGTTAAGCAAGCCAGCTATCCTTTCTGTCATGTAGTTGGAACAGTGTTCCCTTATAATAAATAGTATACAACAGAGATTCTATTTTCATACAGACCACAAGAAGGTGGTGTTATAACAATTGGCAGCCTTTGCAGACTTAATTTGTATGCAATTATTGGGGAAAGTAATCACAATTAAATATCTTTGGTGGAAAATGCATAACATCCGAGCAGTGGCTATCAATAATACAATTTCTCTCCGTGCACAACCAATTTTCAGATGATGTCCTTTGTGTTCTCCAAAAGCTTGTTTAACCATTTGAATCATTAAGTGGATAGGACCAATTTTCATGCATTGTGTGTCTGTTGCTGTCATAAATGTTTTTTTGTTTGCAGCAAAATTTAAGTTTTTTTTTGATACCTTCCAGACATTGATTCTCTCACAATCTTTTCCATTTTTATGACTTTTCTTTCAACTCTGTCTGTTTTTTTCCCTTGGTTAATCATTCTTTGATATTCCCTTCCTGGAATCATTTTTCCTCACTGAGGAAACTGGGAGTCATGAACTATTTTCATAAAAGTGTGCAGTTGTTCATTAGTTGTCTTTTCTATTAAACTTCTTTCTGAGTCCACTCCAGTTAACTCTGCACAATGCCTACCTTCTTCGAGTTTATAGCACAGTTGTTTTCAACCCAAGTTTCTTACTCTTAACATGAATGCTAACTTCTATCATATTATGGTCACTGTAACCTTTAGAGTTTATTTTTACTTTGTGATCATGTATTAAACCTTCCTCAGTATATATTATCAGACGCAAAATAACTTGATTCCCATTTGGATGTAGAACATATGATTCTAGAAAAGTGTCCTTCTGACTTCCTTAGGCAACTTGATTTTCCCAATCTACATGAAAATTAAAATCACCAGTGATAAATATACTGCCTGTTTTTTTACACACCTTATTTTCTCCCTGAACTATTCTGTCCCAAAGAAAGCTACTGTTGATGGGTCTGTGGACAACTCCCAGCAGCATCTTTACCCATTATTTTTTATAAGCTTCCACTTATATGGATTTTACAACATATGTTTCCAAGATCATTTCCTGCTACTTATACTTATTCTATCTACAAATAACAAAGCATACCCCAGCCCATCCCTTAATCGCCTTAGATCCCTTATTTCCCATTTCCGAGGACTTCATATTTCTCCCGTGATAATCTATCACAATGTAGCCAATTCCCGGACCTTCAGTCCCGTGATCGCCCAGGTTCCTTTGCAGGCACCCCCGGTCTTTGGATTCCTGTGTCCTACGTCTCTGTGACACAGATCACAGGCACCCCGTAGGTACACGTTCCTCCGCAAACACGGTCTCTGCAAAATCCCTCACAGGCCAGCCACGGTCTCTAGATACCTGAGTCCTACGTCTCTGTAGAAAAATCCACAGGCACCCCGTAGGTCCCCAGGCGTCCGGAAACACGGTCCCCGCAAGTTTTTCTTACCTGGGTTCGGTGCACCGAAATTACTCGATCGTTAACCGTCCCCACTGCCTCGGCCACACCCCTCCTTTGTTTTCCTGAGCCTCCCGGATATCACTCGCTCAAGCCGCGCGGGGCGACAAGCAAGGAATCAGGGACTGCTGAAATCAGCAGGGTGCACCTTCTCCGATGTCCTTCCTCAGCTCCCCCCGCGGCCGGAGTGTTGATCCCGGACAACGAGCCCCCAAGTTGTTAGAAACGAAAATCGCTTCTTAATAATCGCTCTAGACAAATTCAGGAAAACAAAGTTTTATTAGCAAGTCTGCAGAGTCGGGCAGCCTTCTGAGTAAAAGGCGCGCTGAGGCTTACAAAGTTTCTCATTATATACAGTACAAATCCCTCCCCTCCTTGGCTCTAACAAGCCATGAGGTTCACATTCTTAAAAACATCATTATTCTTCGATTTACACCCTTATCACAAAGTCTGCAACAAATGCCTCCAGACCCTCCCCTCCCTGGCTCTAACGAGCCATGAGGTTCACATTCTTAAAAACATCATTATTCTTTGATTTGCACCCTTATCACAAAGTCTTCAGAGTCTCCAAAGTTGTTTCTCTCACCCTGCAGTATTATCAGTCAAGGACTCATCCTTCCCTGCCTGTGTTAATGGTTTCATCAATCAAGGGCCTGTTTGTTTTTACTCTGCTCACAAATTGTCAGCATTCTGCACAATTTAAACTATTCTACTTTTGAGTATACAAAATGTTTTAGAAAAGAAACAAAAGTTTTGTCTTTTATTATAGATCAGTCTGTGGTCCAGGCACATCTTAAAGTTTAAACCGAAATTACCTCTCACAAAGGTTAAATAAACCAAGGAACTGTGGATGATGGAGATCTGAAATAAAATTCCCCAGCGTCTGAAAATATTGGAGAATCTAAGCAAGTATGGCAGCCTCTGTCAGGAGAAAAACAGATAAAGTTTCGAATCTAGTGACCCTATATCACAACTGAAAGCAATTGGGAAGTAATGTTTTTTTATATCAGGGGTGGTCGGATGTGTGAGGGGGAGGGTAGTTGAGTGGATGTAGAAATGCCCAGCGAGAAAGAGAGAGAGAGAAAAATGAAAAGCAAACATAGGAGCTGCTGATAAGCACCCAGAAGGGAAATAACATGGGAGCTTATTCTAAAATTTCCCCTTTTCCCATATTCCTAAATATCATGTCAATTTAGATATGTCTCTGTTTAAATTGAGTTATATTCCCTCTGTCTTTCTTCTCTGAGTGTGATGATCAACTCCATCGGCAATACTGGTGCCGCCCTTATAGTTACTGAGATGAAAAGAAATGGAATGTCACATTGTCAACTGATTTTTTTTGGAGAAGGGGACTGTAACTGTCAGACTGTGCAGAGATGTAACTGTTTTTTTCTGCTATGATCAGAAACATTTTCAACACTAAACTGGTGCACCGCGTGTGTGAAGTTTTAACTTGTTACTCTCATTACAGATAAAGGGATATTCTGTGGACGCTTTTCACGGGTTTGTGTTATCAGCTGTTGCGTCCATTCAGAGAGACCCAAGGGAATGGTGACCGCACTCGGGAGAGATATGAGCACTGCATTTACAGAGTGTTCTGGGTCCATGGTAAACACATGGAGTCGAGGTTACACAGAAGGGAAGCTCCGTACACAGGAAGGGGCAGGGCATTGCATGATCCTGCAGAAATTTCCAAGAACATGTGTCTAAGCTGGACCATTCCAAGTGTAAAATGTGAAACCAGCGTCTTTCAAAAATGAGGTGGCGACTGAGCTGTGTCCCCTCCTTCAAACTCACACCAGGACTGTGCTGACACTCACCATGAAGTGAACTGGATTGTTTCTGGAAATTTCCAGGCAAGAGTGGGTGACATATCCATCACAATGAAGTGGATTGGATTGAGTCTGGAACTTTCCAGGCAGGAGTGCATAACATAACCAGAGTGCAGTCCTACGATATATCACTAGCTGATAGAAGCCACCTGGCTGCTGAGAGGAATACATTAATTCTGTCTCCACAGGAAAAGGTGCAGAAATTAAATTCCAGAAATACGAGGGAACAGGGTCCCTGGTGAAAATGAGGGGCTGCACGAAATTAGAATTAATGAAGTGTATGTTTTAGAAAACCTAATCGAATTGAATATTGGCATTTTGCTGGAACTGATTAGCTACATCCCCGAGTATTGAGGAGGTGGGAACAGAGCTAGTGAAAGAACGACTGACTATTCGTCAAAACTGGTTGGATTCTGGAAAGGATCCTGCGGACTGGAAAACAGCTATTGTAAACCTAAACATTTAAAACAGGACGGAGAGGACAAAAAGAAAACTAAATAGTTTGATATCAGCTGTAAGAAAAGCATATAACCTTTTATAAGGAATGTGACAACTAGACATTTGGAAAATAATATGATTTGGTAGAGTCAGCCTAGATTCAGGAAAGGGAAATGATCTTTGATAAACTTGCTGCAGTTTGTGGAGATTGTCCGTTGTGACATCGAAAATTGACAACCAGTGGGGGTAGAGGATTTTAATTTTAAGAAAACATTTGACACGGTTGAGTACTGGTGAGTGGGGAATGTTAGTGTCCTTGGGTAGGTAGGGGTGAAACACACAGAATGGATCAAAAATTGGATAATGGGCAAAATGAAGAGAGTAGTGTTTTTCTGTGAGTGGAAGGCTCGTGGGGTTTCAGAAGGATCAGTTCTTGGGCAATAGCTGTTCGCATGGCATAACATGTTTCAGGTAGGAACAACAGATAAAATGTTTCTCATTTACGTTTATTAAATGGTGAGAGGCTGGGAAGTTCTGTTGTTGAAATGGACCTGGATGTTCTTGGTTATAAGTCACTAACAGAATTCAGTAAGTAATTATAACTGAAAATGATGTCTGGTCTTCAATGCAAAATACTTGAAGTACCACAGTAAATATACCTTATTCAATGGTAGTGTTTTGTTGAAAGAGCATTTGGGGTATTATGTACAGACTGAGTCGACTTCATAAATAATGATCCTGACATGATGGCATCATCAGGAGAGAGGGTGGTAACTATGTAGTTAACCTATAGCACTGTGAGAGAATACGAAGGTGAAACTTGACGGTTATGGACAGACACTCACAAGCAGCCAATGATAAGGTGAGAAATTTCGTACTTTCCATAGGATGTTTGATTCCCAATAGTTTACGAGCCAGTGCTTAGACCTCATTTCGATTAACAGAGAGTCCGAATGAACTCTGAACACTGTAATGCACAGTTACCGTGTGACCCTCCACTCAATGATACATTGTTCATAATCCTGTCATCAGCCACAATACCTTCATTCTGAAACAGTTAGCCATTCCCCACCAGCTTCTGAATTCCAGACAGATCATAGGCCTGCTCTCTCAGCGACGGAAGATGCCTTTGAGACTGGTTAAAAAAAAAGCTTCATTCCCACTGCCAGAAAAGCATGCTTACATAACCCTGATGCACTACGAATAATGAAGCCACGAAGAATACCATGGAACAATCCATCTGTGCAGTTCCTGCTCCATTTGTTTATTATGTTGAAGCATCTCTGACACTTTCCTTTTCCTGTGTTAGTGTCTTGAGAAGCTGAATGGCCTCTTCCTTTTCCTTTGTAAGCGTCTCTAGGTGCGAAATGGTCACTTGCTGATCCCGTGTAAAAGATTTGTGGGAGTGAGCAAACTCCTTGTCTTCCTGTGTAAAGGCAGAAGGGATTGAATGGGCTATCGCTCTTCTTGTCCAGTAGTTTTGATGGGCTGAATGACTTTCCCATATTCCTGTGAAGCCAGATTGAGGTACTTAGTGAACTCCTCCATTTACTGTGGAAATGTGCAGCGCTGTTTCATGAATGTTACCGACAGTTTAACAGCACAAGCTTGAACGTTGTCTAAGTCTTGTTGCACATGGACACAGACTGCATCAGGAGGTCAGGGCTGACGAAGCTTTCTGAGTATTGTGCAACGTAGAGTAAATATCCCCACTTCTGATCGATGTGGGCTCAATGGGATGAATGGCCTACTTCCTCACAGCAGGGATTCCCTGCTGACAAAATGGGGATGCCTGGGCTGAGGTAGCTACCCTGAGGATCCCCTGCAGAGATGTCCCACGGTTGAGATGATTGTTGTCCACCGATGATAAACATGTTCCATTGTACTGTGGATGACTCCAAATACTGGAGAGTTTGCAATGGATTCTAATGAAGTGCAATTTTGCTCAGGCTTCTTGATGTTAAAGACTGCCTTGATATCAGGGCCAGTCGCTCTTTGCTAAGTCCTTGTATTCACCTCTATTGCTCATATCAATAGGGCATCGTGTAGGAGCAGGCAGTGATTTCTTCAAACAGGGGGTAGTGAATGTCAGGAATTCTCTATTCCAGAGAGTCAGGAGAGCTATAGCAGTAAGTGGCCTTCAACCGCATGTGTCAAGCAAGTTGGTGGGTCTGAACGGAACATCAGAAGAGGAGCAGGATTAGATCGTTAGACACTATGAACCTTCTCCACTAGGCACAACGATTGTGGCTGATCAGCTTGTGGTCTCAGCCCCACTTTCCTGTCTGTATTCCATCATCTGTGACTCACTTCTCTGTCAAATATATAACTAACACAGCTTTGGATAAATGTGAACAAAGAGGCAGCACATACCTGTGGAGAAGAGAATTCCCACTCAAATGGTCCTTTTAGAATTTCTTCTCATCTGCCTTACAGTGTCATGCAGCATGGAGACCTGTCCACATAACTCAGACATCCCAATCTGATCTAGTCTTACTTGCCAGCATTAGGCTCATATTCCTTTAAATCCTTCCTATTAATATGCATATCCAGATGCCTTTTAAATGTTGTAACTGTAACAGCCTCCATCACTTTCTCTGAGAGCTCATTCCATACACACTGCACAACCTGTATGAAAACACTGACCTTTTACTATCTTTCTCCTGTCACCTAAAGCCTTTGTCCTATAGTTTTGGACTCCCCTAACGTGGGGAAAAATATCTTGGCTATTCAGATTATCCATGTTCCTCATGATTTTATAAACCTCTATAATGTCACGCTTCAGCCTCCGATGCTCCAGAGTAAACAAGCCCCAGTCTGTCCAGCCTCTCCCTGTCGCCTAATCCCTCCATGCGCGGCAATATCTTTGCACATCTTTTCTGCGCCCTATCAAGTTTAACAACATCCTTCCTGGAGGAGAGCGAACTGAATTAAACACAGTATTCTAAATCTGGCCACAGCAACATCCTGCCCAGTCGCAACATGATCTCCCAACTCGCATTCTCAATGTACTGATCAATGAAAGCAAGTATATGAAACCCCACCTTCACCACCCTGTCTCCCTGCGACTTCACTTTCAAGGATCTATGATTGTGGGCTCTTTTGTTCAATAACGCTCCCCATTAATTGTATATGTCTTGCCCTATTTTACCTTACCAAATGCAATACTTCACATTTATCTAAGTTTAACTCCATCTATCACTCCTTGGCCCATGGCCCATCTGACCAAGGTCTCATTGTACTCTGGGGTAAAACTTGTTGGCCACTGCACCTCCAATTTTAATGTCATGTGTAAACATAATAAACGGGCAAATATTCACATTAAAATCATTTATATAAATAATGAAAAGCAGTGGATTCAGCACGGCTCTTTGTGGCACATCTCTGGTCATAGACGTCCAGTCTGAAAAAAAAAACAGTTCTTTGCCACCTCTGTCTCCTATCTTCACTCTAATTTTGACTTCAATTGGCTAGCTTATCTTGGATCTATTTATGACCTAACCGTACTAACTTGTCTTCCATGTGGGATCCTGTCGACTGCCTTGCTAAATCTATATGGACAGCGTCGACCACACTGTCACCTTCAATCTTCTTTGTCAGCTCTTCACAAAATGCAATCAACTTTGTTAGAAATGATTCCCCATGCACAAAGCCATGTTGGCTATCCTTCATCAGTTACATTTGCAAATACATGAAAATCCTGCCCCTCTCAATGCTCTCCAACAATATGACCACCAATGACGTTAGGCTCACTGATCTATAGTTCAGGTCACTATTCCATTTCCTCGTCCCACGCTTCCGCTGCTCAGTGCAAATGTTAATGTAACCGGGTTGGTGATATGATCAGGAATGTAGGTCTCACACTGTGTGATGATTAGGAACGAATTAGGCAGGAGTCTTTAATCTGCTAAAATTAACAAGTTTATGACCGAAACAAAGTTACTCAAACTAAGATGGAAAGATGAATGACAAATAGTTTGACTACTGCAAATCTGTGCGTCGATCTTTCCCTCTCTAAAAATACTGACTCATGCACACGTTTGATGACAAACGGAAAAAATATAATCTCTGCAGAATGTTAACTTGAATGAACTGTGCCCAAATATTAATTGAACTCATGACGAAAGGAAACATGAGTGATAGTTCCAAACATCATTCAGCTTATGAAGCTACTCTGCTCTTACAAGCTACTGGTAATGGGATAACTTCCTGGAACAGGTGGATTTAGTTGGATTGCCTTTACTTCAGGCAGTGGGGCGATTCCAATCAATCCTCGACAGGAATCCTCCATGAGTGGTAAAGACGACTAAGAAGTTTTCAGCTCACACACATTGCTGGGAAGAGGAACAGCGAGAGAGAGGGAGCAACAGGCTGTTACTTCTCAGGAATGATGCATTTCCTCCCTCTCTGAGTTGAATCACACAATAACGTTATCCAGCCCCAAACTGAACCATATGAAGTCTGTTTGAACAGTGTCTGAACTGTACGATTCCATCACAAACCCTGCTCCATGTAGGTACTTCACTGCTGCTGTTGGACGCCTAGCCATTTCTTTTGGAACAAATAACGCCACTAGGCCTCAAAAGGCCTCCGCTTCTTCCTTTCCCGCCGGACCAACCAGTACCCTTCCACTGACACCCTCGTTCGACTGACTGAACTGGTCCTCACTCCGAACAACTTGTCTTTCCAATCCTCCGACTTTCTCCAAATCAAAGGAGTAGCCATGGGCACCCGCATGGGCCCCAGCTATGCCTACCTCTTCATCGGATATGTGGAAGAGTCCAGCTACACTGGCATCACCCCCTCCCCCCACCTTTTCCTCCGCTACATCGACGACTGTATCGGCGCTACCTCGTGCTCCCACGAGGATGTTGAACAGTTCGTCAACTTTACTAACACCTTCCACCCCAACCTCAAATTTACCTGGACAGTCGCAGACTCCTCCCTCTCCTTCCTAGACCCCTCCATTTCTATCTCAGACGCCGACTCAACACGGATGTTTACTATAAACCGACCGACTCCCACAGCTACCTAGATTACACCTCATCCCACCCTGCCCCTGTAAAAACACCATCCCATATTCCCAATTTCTTCGCCTCTGGCGCATCTGCTCCCAAGAGGACCAATTCCAATACTAAACAACCCAGATGGCCTCCTTCTTCAATGACCGCAATTTCCCCTCAGACATGATTGACGATGCTCTCCACCACATTTCCCCCATTTCCCGCTCCTCCGCCCTTGAACGGCGCCCCTCCAATCGTCATCAGGACAGAGCCCCACTGGTCCTCACCTACCACCCCAACAACCTCAAGATACATTTTATTATCCTTCGTCATTTCCGCAAACTCCAAACAGACCCCACCACCAGGGATATATTTCCCTGCCCTCCCCTACCAGTGTTCCGGAAAGATCACTCCCTCCGCGACTCCCTCGTCAGTTCCACACACCCCACCAACCCAACCTGCACTCCCGGCACCTTCCCCTGCCACCGAAAGAAATGCAAACTTGCGCCCACACCTCTCCCCTCACTTCCCTCCAAGTCCCCAAGGGATCCTCTCATATCCGTCACAAATACACCTGCACCTGCACACATCTCATTTACTGCATCCGCTGCACCCGATGTGGCCTCCTCTACACTGGGGAGTCAGGTCGCCTACTTGCAGAACGTTTCAGAGAACATCTCTGGGATACCTGCACCAACCAACCCAACCGCCCCGTGGCTGAACAGTTTAACTCCCCCTCCCACTCCGCCAACGACATTCAGGTCCTTGGCCTCCTCTATCGCCAGACCATAGCAACACGGCGGCTGGAGGAAGAGCGCCTCATCTTCCGCCTAGGAACCCTCCAACTACAAGGGATGAATGCTGATTTCTCCTTTTTTCTCATTTCCCCTCTCCCACCGTTTCTCAGTCCCAACCCTCGGACTCAGCACCGCCTTCTTGACCTGCAATCTTCTTCCCGACCTGTCCGCCCCAACCCCCTCTCTGGCCTATCACCCTCATCTTAACCTCCTTCCACCTATCCCATTCCCAACGCCCCTCCCCCAAGTCCCTCCTCCCTACCTTTTATCTTAGCCTGCTTGGCACACCCTCCTCATTCCTGAAGAAGGGCTCATGCCCGAGACATCGATTCTCCTGCTCCTTGGTTGCTGCCTGACCTGCTTCGCTTTTCCAGTAAAAGGTATTTTTCCTGTCGTAAGGGAGTCCGGAACTAGACGGTATATGTTTAGGGTGAGAAGAGAAATATATAAAAGAGACATCACAGGCAACTTTTTCATGCAGAGGGTTGTACGTGTATGCAATGATTCATGAGACCAAGTGGTGGAAGCTGGTACAACTGCAACATTTGAAAGGCATCTGCATGGGTATGTCAGTAGGAGGGCTTTGGAGCGATATGGCATGTGGGACTAGTTTGGGTTGGGATATGTGGTCAGTATGGAGTTAGACCGAGATGTCTGTTTCCATGCTGTATATCACTAGGACTCTAGGACTCTATGGCCCAGTCTTCACTGTTCACTCGGGATGAGAATACCACAGACAGTACAACTCTAAGGAGATAGGAACATCCTAATCTCAATCTTAAATGGGGAAACATTTAATTGTAAAAGTGTATGAACCTCACAGCAAGTCGGCTTCCATTTATTTAAAAATGAGGGCACAACCAATAGGAAAGACATAGACCATTCAGCCCCTCAAACCTATCCCACATTCCCATTGGCTACATTCAGTAAAGTATTTATCAAATGCAGCCTCAACTGCTCCCTTGGTTAGCCATTTCAGATAGCATAAACCATAGAGCATATGAAATTGGTGCAGAACTAGACTGTTTGGGTCAACAAGTCTGATCTGCTGTTCACTAAGGCCTGACATGTTTCTCAAAACATTTATCCCGCTTTCTCACTGTTATCTTGATCCATGTATCAATCAGAATATATCTATCTGTGTCTGTGCTCTATGTCTGTATGCATGTGTGTGTTTCAGCTTATTGGCAGGAGGCAGAGGGTAGTGGAGGAAAGGTGACTTTTGGACTGGAGGCCTGTGACCAGTGGCATTCCAAAGGGATTGCTGCTGGATCCACTTTTGCTTGTCATTTACATCAATTATTTAGATGAGATTTATACAAAGTATGGTGAGCAAATTTACAGACGGCAAAAAGATTAGTTATAAAGTGAAAGGTGAAGAAGATTACATAAGATTACAACGAGATCATGTTTAATTGCTCAATGTATCATAGAAATGTACAGCACAGAAACGGACGCTCTGGTCAAACTCATTCGTGCCAATCAGATGTTTTAAGTTAACTTAGTTTCATTTTTCAGCATTTGTACCATATCGCTCTTAACCCTTCCAATTCATGTCCCCATCCAGATGCGTTTTAAATGATGTAATTCTACCATCCTCCACCACTTCGTCTGGCAGCTCGATGCCCACATATACCACCTTCTGTATGAAAATGGTCCCCTTAGGTCCCTTTTATATCTTGTACATCACATCTGAAATCTATATCCCCTCGTTTTGGACTTCCCTACACTTGGGAAAAGACCCTGAATATTGACCTTATCCATCGTCTTCATGATTTTACGAAACTCTAGAATGCGCAAAATTGACTCCAATCAACACGAATGGCTGTGATTTCAGTAAACCTGGGCCTAAATGTTGAAATTCAATACTGACTCTTCTTCCTTCTTCAACACATCAGAATTCTAAATTCATTTTAACAACTTGTTCAGCCACATTATGAAACACCTCTGTGGGATTTGAATAAAAACTTATGGGCTCAGAGGTAGACATACTACCACCATTTGGCAACAATTCCTGAAGCTGCAACATTATTCTTCTGTGTGTTTGTTCATCAGACACTTTTGAAATACCGTGGCATACGTCTGTGACAGTCAGGTCTTGAATCCAGACATTCTGGTCCAGAGTGACAGACACTTCCATGCAAGTTCATGTATTGGAATCTAACCCAGAGCTCTGGCTCAGAGGCATGGGCGTTACTCACTATACAAGTCTTAAACCATGCCCAGATTTTGAGTCACATTTTAAATGTCAGCTTTCAGCTCGGTGTGGATTCAGTAAAATTTGGTTCACTTCACTGACTCACACAGTTAAATGAATTACATTGTTAAACAGGTGAAATGTACTCACTTCAACTCTAGATTGTTGAGTTTGTGTGTGCTGCCTTCGAGATAAACTATGAAGATCTTTAATTGCTTGGCTATGGTTTCCACCTGAAGTGGCTATTATCTGACATCTGCAATATGAGGGAGAAAGCATCCTGCAGACACACTCTGCACTATAAAGGATCTGGAATAGATATTTATTACTGAACACCAGAGACGAAGAAAGAGCATACTTTCTGGATCAAAAACACCAAACACTCTTTCCTGCCTCTAATGTGCGGCTGCTGTCTTCTTATAAACACGAAGGAATCCAAGGCAGCTGATTACTGTCCAGCCTTTCTTCCCCAGTACTATCAGTCACTGCACTGAGGAGTGGCAGATGGAGTTTAATTTCAATAATTACAATGTATCACAATTTGAGAAAACAAACAAGGAGAGGACATCTACAATTAAATGTCGGGCCATTGGTAGTATTATAGAACAGAGGTATCTAGGGTTCTGTTTTTTTTTAAGTTTGCATCATGTGTAGGCACGGTGGTTATGAAGGCGTTTGGTTTGCTAGCCTTCATTGCTCAGACCTTTGAGTACAGGAGCTGGAACATTATCTTCAGGTTGCATTGGACATTCGTGAGGTCTCTCCTGAAGTACTGTGTCGTTATGGTCACATTGTGGATAGTATTAAACTGGAGAGGGTTCAGAAAGGATTTGTCAGTCTGTTGTTGGGAATGGAGTGTTTAAGGACAGGTTCGATGGACTGGGACCTTTGCCACTCGAAGGTTGAGGCATTATCAAACTTAAAGAGGTTTATAAAACATTTAGGGGTATCAATAATGTTGAATGGAAGGTGCCCTTTCCTTACAGTGGTGGATTTCAAGACTAGGGGATAATTTTAAGATGACAGGAGAAAGGTTTACTGAAGACAAAGTGTCATAAAGCTACCGAGCTCTACCCAACCTGTCCCTGCCAAACAGCATTTGGCCTATATCCCCCTAAACACTTCCTATTCACGTGCGCGTCCAGATGCCTTTTAAATGTTGTAATTGTCCCAGCCTGCACAACTTCCTCTGGCAGCTCGTTATATATAAAGCACCCTCTCTTTGAAAGCGTTGCCCCTTACATCCCTTTTATGTCTTGCCTCTCTGAACTTCAACCTCCGTCCTCTAGCTTTGGAGCATGCTACCCTGGAGAAAAGACCTTGGCTATTGACACTACCCATTCCCCTTGTGAGTATATAAACCTCTATGATCACAATTCAACCGCTGATGCTTCAGGGAAAATAATCCCGGCATATTAAGCCTCTCCATAAATCTCAAAACATCCAACCCTGGCAATATCTTTGTAAATCTTTTCTGAATTCTTTCACGATTCACACATCTTTCCTCGAATAATGGGACCATAATTACACGAAGTATTAAATAGTGGCCTAACCAATGTCCTGAACAGCTGCAAAATGACCTTCCAACTCCTACATTCAATGCACTATCCAACAACGACAAGCATGTCAAACACCTTAATGTTGGTGAGAAGATTTGTTGCTCGGATGCTCGTTGTTGTGGTTCTGTTCGCCGAGCTGGGAATTTGTGTTTTGCAGACGTTTCGTCCCCTGTCTAGGTGACATCCTCAGTGCTTGGGAGACTCCTGTGAAGCGCTTCTGTGATCTTTCCTCCGACATTTATAGTGGTTTGAATCTGCTGCTTCCACTTGTCATATCCAGCTGTCCATTGCAGTGGCCGGCATATTGGGTCCAGGTCGATGTGCTTGTTGAATGAGTCTGTGGACGAGTGCCATGCATCTAGGTATTCCCTGGATGCTCTCTGTTTGGCTTGTCCTATAATAGTAGTATTGTCCCAGTCCAACTCATGTTACTTGTCATCTGCGTGTGTGCCTACTAAGGATAGCTGGTCGTGTCGTTTCGTGGCTAGTTGGTGTTCATGGATGAAGATCGTTAGCTGTCTTCCTGTGTGTCCTATATAGTGTTTTGTGCAGTGCTTGCATGGGATTTTGTACACTACATAATTGAGTCAGAGTTCTGGGTGTAGTACAATTTGTACGAAGCATCCAGGAGAGTTGTCTTGAGCAGTATCTCAATAGTCCGACGAGAGAAGTGGCCATATTGGACCTGGTACTGGGAACGAGCCAGGACAAGTGGTAAAAGTTGCGGTGGGGGATTTCTTTTGGAACAGTGACCACAATTCCGTAAGTTTCAGAATACTTGTAAATAAAGAAGAGAGTGGTCCTCAGGGAAGTGTACTAAACTGGGCCAAAACCAATTATATCAAAATTAGTCAGGAGCTGGGAAATGTGGATTGGGGACAGCTATTTGAAGGGAAGACCACATTTTGAGATGTGGGAGGCTTTCAAAGATAGGCTAAAGATAGTATAGGATAGGCATGTCCAGTTGAAGGCAAAGGATAGGAAGGGCAAGATTCGTGAAACGTGGATGACAGCAGAAATTGTACGACTAGCCAAGAGGAAAAAGGAAACGTACATAAGATCTAGGCATCTGAGAACAGAAAGTTCCCCATTGTAGACTAATGGAGAAAGTGAAGTCACATGGTGTGCAGCTAGGTGGAAAAAGAACTGGTTGAGCAACAGGAGACAGAGAGTAGTAGTTTAAGGGAATTTCTCGAAATGGAGAAAGGTGACCAGCGGTGTTCCACATGAGGTCAGTGCTGGGACCATGTTGTTTGTAATATACATAAATGATCCAGAAGAGGGCATGATCATCAGGTTTGCAGATGCCACAAAGATTAGCAGAAAACATAAGAGACTGTCAGAAAATACAGGAGGATATAGATAGACTGGAGAGTTGGGCAGAAAAGTGGCAGATGAAGTTCGTTCCAGGTAAATGTGAGGTGTTGCATTTTGGCAAGTCTAATTCTAGAGCGAATTATACAATGAATGGAAGAGCCTTGGGAAAAGTTGATGGGTAGAGAGATCTGGGAAAGCAGGTCCATTGTACCCTGAATGTTGCTGCACAGGTGGATAGAGTGGTCAAGAAGGCATATAGTACGCTTGCCTTCATTGGACCAGATATTGAGTATAAGAGCTGGCAAGTCATGTTATAATTTTACAAGATATTGGTTCGACCGCATTTAGAATATTGTGTACATTTCTGGCCGCCACAATACCAAAAGGATGTGGACGCTTTGGACAGGGTGTAGAGAAGGTTTACGAGGATGTTGCCTAGTATGGGAGGTGCTAGCTATGAAGAGAGGTTTAGTCGGTTAGGTTTATGTTCACTAGAGAAAAAGAGAGTGAGGGGTGGACCTGATTGAGGTTTACAAAATCGTGAAGGGCATAGACACTCTGGAGAGAGACAAGCTTTTTTCCCAGGGTGAAGGATTCAATCAACAGAGGTCATGCTTTCATGATGAGAGGTGGAAAGTTTAAGTGGGATACACGCGGCAAGTACTTCACACAGAGGGCGTTTGGAATGCATTGCCAGCAGAGGTGGTAGTGGCAGACACGGTAGATTACGTTAAGATGCGTCTGGATAGATGCATGAGTAGGTGGGGAGCAGAGGGATACAAATGCTTAGGAATTGACCGACAGGTTTGGACAGTACATTTGGATCGGCTCAGGCTTGAAGGGCCGAAGGGACTGTTCCTGGGCTGCAAATTTTGTTTGTTCTTCTTCTTTGTTCTTTGTAAGTGTGCGTGTGTGGGGAGTGTGGGTGTCTGTGTGTGTGTGGTGGGGGGGAGTTTGGGTGTCTTCGTCGGTGGGAAGTGTGACTGTCTGTGTCTTTGTGCGTGTGTCAGTATGTGTGTTTGTCTCTCTGTCTGTCTGTGTGTTTCTGTGTCTGTCTGTGTGTGTGTTTCTGCGTCTGTGTGTGTGTTTCTGCGTCTATGTGTGTGCATTTGTGTGTCTGTGTTGAAAGAGTGTGGTGCTGAAAAACCGCAACCATTCAAGCAGAATCCACGGAGCAGCAGAGTTGAAATATCGAGCATGATCCCTTCATTAGGAAAGAGGCTTGTGGGCCAAGGGGACTGAGGGATAAATGTGAGGGGGTGCTGCTGGGGGCAAGGTAGCTGGGAAGGTGATTGTTAAATGAAGGTGAAGGTGATAGGTCGGAGCGGAGGGTGGAGTAGATAGGTGGGAAGGAAGATGGACATGTAATACAGGTCAAGAAGGAGGTGCCGAGTTGGAGGGTTGCATCTGGAATAAGGTGGTGGGAGGGAAACTAATGAAACTGATGAAATCTGGCTGTGTGTTGTGTGTGTGTGCGCGCACGTGTATGTGTGTCGGTCGGCGTGTGTACGTCTCTGTATGTCTGTTTGTGCGTCTCTGTGTCTCTCTGCATCTCTGTGTGTGTGCGTGTGTCTGGGTGGGAGTGGGGTTTCTGTTAGTATGTGTGTTTGTGTCTGTGTGCTGCTGTATGCATGTATTCGTGTGTGTCTGTTTCTGTGAGTGTGTATGCATCTGTATATGTATCTGTGTTTGTCTGCGAGTGTGTGTCTACATCTGTGTGTGCATGTTCCTGTGAATGTGTGTGTGCATGTCAGTGTATGTGTTTGTGTGTGTGTTGCTGTGTGTGTTTGTATGTCTGTGTGTTTGTGACTGTTTGTGTTTGTGTGTCCGTGTATGTGTGTTTGTGTGTGCGTGTCTGTGTGTCTGTATGTGCTTGTGTGTCAGTGTCTGTGTATGTGTATGCGTGCGTCTGTGTGTGTGTGTGTGTGTGTGTGTGTGTGTGTGTGTGTGTGTTGATGGTGCTGTGAGCTGCTGCCCTCCCTCTGTCCCTCAGAAACTGGATCCCTGATGATTTTTACCCTCCACTCCCACCTGTACAGTGGTGTGGGGAGCCCAGCAGAGAATGACAGCAACAGAAAGCTCAGCAGTTCTGACAGCATCTGTGGACAGAAATGATAGGACCCTTCCTCAGATCTCTTTAAGCACTTTAAGCACCACAGAGACTGCAGACTCGCCTCACACTGATACACATAGATAAATACACACTAACACTGAGACATAAAGACACTCACCAATGCACAGAAAGTAATATAGACATGGAGTGTCTGTCAGTATTTCTCTTACTCCACGGTGACCTTGTCAATATTTCAATTATTCTGTCTGATGTGTGTCAATATTTAAGTCTGTCATTAGGGAGCGTGTTAATATTGTACTTGCTCACAATCGTGAGTGAGTCAGTACTTCTGTGTGGAGTGTGACTGTATGACACAATTTCAATGTTCGCAGATACCACACCTGGAAGTATTATAAAGTGTGTGGCGGACAGTGTGGAACTCTAACAGGACAGTGATATATTGGTGTATTTTCAGGTTTATGGCAGATCAGGATCAATGCAAATCAGTGTGAGATGATGCACCTTGGTAGGATTAACTTGGAAAGTCAATTAAAAAATTCTGGACCATTATAAACGG
The DNA here is from genome assembly GCF_047496795.1 of Chiloscyllium punctatum. Lineage (NCBI taxonomy): Eukaryota > Metazoa > Chordata > Chondrichthyes > Orectolobiformes > Hemiscylliidae > Chiloscyllium > Chiloscyllium punctatum. The sequence goes on along the minus strand of NC_092768.1, from coordinate 69,231,277 downwards.
GTGTAGGAGCAGAGGGTGTAGATGTGCACATCTTATTGAAGATGTCAGGACAAGTGGGGAGAGCAGTAAGTATCACAGATCAGTTTCAGTATCTGAGCTGTTTACAGGAGGAGGTGTAGGAGGGAGCCTCCGTGCTCCCTTCCTGGGAGTTGGTGGTGACGATGTGTTGTGAGCCCACCCTCCTGCCCACCGAGACCTTGGGAATTCCATTTGTACCAGCTCAACACAAAAGGGAGACGGCATCTTGGCCATGCCTTCTAAGTTGTGCCCGGGAAACTGAACTGCCTGTAGGTTTAAAATGAGAATTTCCCTTCATTGAACATCGCTCTTTACTCGGTCGGTGGGACATGGATGTTTCAGAGTCTCCACACGAGGCATCCCGGTCCTCTTGGGCTCATACCAGGGTCTTCCCCACATGAGGGGGGAGGGTAGGGACCGGATGTCGGGCACTCCACCACCCAGCTTGGCCATTTCTGTCCTATTCCAGGCTGTTTCTCCTGGAATGGGAGAAAGGGATGGAGGGAGAGTGGGAATGGGTAGACCTGCTGTTAGTCTGGTGCACGTGGGGTGGTGTCCAGAAGTAGTCGGTCCACAGTGTTATGTCCATGCAGTGTTATTTGTGTGGGAGGTAACGTGGAGCGAGAGAGAGAGAAAGAGAGAGAGACACTGCATGCAGTAGCGAGAGTGGTGGAGCATGAGCCTTGATCGGGGGTAGGTGCTATAACAGATATACAGTGGGTTTGCGGGAGCAGAGAGAATATGGTGAGCCTTATCCTGATTGTTGTGGTTCTGTTCACCGAGCTGGGAATTTGTGTTGCTCCTGATAGAACGGGGAAGGTTATCGATGTTTGTTCTTTATTGCTGGACATTTCTTCAGATTCCCGATACTGCACTGAGCTGGGTGGGGAGCTCAGACCATGCTCACACCAATATCCTGTTCACCCATCTTTTCTGGGAACATTTGCTCATGGTGCAAACTACGGGAGAAATGTCTTCATTTCAGCATTCTGGAACCATGCACACATCCTTCCATGACACTGTCTCTCACTCTCGCCCACTCTGTCTATTCCCCAAATCCCTCCCATTTGTAAATACTTTAACTAATTTCCCAGCCATCTCTCTCTCTGGCAGTGATGTTCACACCCACAGCATCCCCATGTCATGGCACAAGGGAGATATGGAGCTGTAAATGGATGGGAGCTGCACATTCCGCCACTTCCAGCATGGGCTCAACGTTTCCCCTCACTGGGCAGGTATCTAACACAGTGTTACTGAGCAATGTACAAGGGTGATGGACACAATTCCACACCCTGGTCACATAGCTTATCTGGGTTTATAGATCAATGCACTGCTATAATGTGCACAGTGTTCCGCTCTGGACTGATTGCAGGGTGGGGTTCAGCAGTACACGAGCCTGGTCTGCGCAGTGCTCCATGCTGAACTGATATCACCTCTGGGTTTATAGTGCCTGGTCTGGTTCTGTGAGGTGGATTGAGAATGTGATATAACTAATCCTTTCAGTTGATATGGCAATGCCTTTATCTTTGTTCACAATCATGTGAACTGACTCCAAATTCTGACTCCGCCAGCCAGTCCCATTCTTAAGTCTAACTCCAGAGTTCAGAAACGTGTTGTCCCGTGAGTGATTGTTCAGTTTGAATGTGAATAACTATTCTGTCTATTTCCCTGGCCTTTGGCCTTGCTCATCCTGGAGCATCGGAATTCACCGCAATAAACCTCAGTAAGGTCACTCCTGAGAACCAACGCTCCAGGGAACACAGTCCCAGCCCATTCATACTCTCCATCACTCGCCACCACCACCCTGCACAACTCTGTCAATATACTTGGCAATCTTTTCTGCATGATTTCAAGATTAACAACATCTTTCCTGTAGCAGTGTGAACAGAATTAAAGGCAGTATTACAGAAGTGACTAAAACTAGCGAAAGTGAGTATTGCAGATACGGGAGATTAGAGTCGAGAGTGTGAAAACGTCAAAGTTTCCAGCTCCTCGAATGCTGCCTGACCCGCTGTTTTTTTCCTGCACCACTCTTTAAACCCAGTATATATCCCAGATGGCCTCCTTCTTCAAAGACAGCAATTTACCCTCCCGCATGGTCGACGATGCCATCCGCTGCATCTCATCCACTTCCCACACCTCCGCCTTCGAATCCCACCCCTCCAAACTCAACAGGAAAAGAACACCCCGTTCCTTACCTTCCATCCCACCAAACCTCCAGATACAATGCATTATCCTCCCCCATGTGCGCCACCTACAAACAGACCCCACTACCATAGATATATTCCGCCCTTCCCACCCTGATCTGCTTTCCATAAAGAACATTCCCATCGTGACTCCTTTGTCAGGTCCACACCACCCACCAACACAGCATTCATTCCTGGCACCTTCCACTGCCACCGCATGAATTGGAAAACCAGGACCCTAACCTTTGTCCGAGACCCCAAAGTATCCTTCCACATCCTTCAGAGTTTTACCTGCACTTACACAAGTCACCTACAGTATCCATTGCTCCTGTTGTCACCTCGACATTGGGGAGATAGAAAGCCAACGTGTGGAACACTTCAGGGAATATCTCTGGGACAACGGCACCAACAAACCCCACCACCCCGTGGCTGAACACTTTAATTCCCCCTCCCATTCCGCCATAGACATTCAGGTCCTGGGCATCTTCCACCACCGAACCTTAACCATCCAATGCCTGGTGGAAGAAATACTGATCTTCTGCCTTGGGACCCTGCGACCACATGGGGTCAATGTGGATTTCACCAGTTTCCTCATTTCCCGCCCCCCCCCAACTTAGCCCAGATCTACCCTACCAATTCAGCACCGCCCCATGACCTGTCTTACCTGTACATATTCGTTCTCCCCATCCACTCCACCTTCCTCTCTGACATTTTACCTCCAACAACAACTTCATCGCCCTATCATATTTTCAGCTACCTTCCCCTCGCACTATCCCCTCCCCATTTATCTCTCAGTACCCTTGGGCCACAAACAGCATTCCTGTTGAAAAGCTTACACAAGAAACGCCGATGCTCCTCCAATGCTGCTTGACAGCCTGTGCTTTCCCAGCACTACGTTCTCGACTCTGATCTCCAGCATCTACAATCCTAATTTAGTCCCTTGAGTTAATGCATCCCGTAATTTCCCCACCAGACATCTTAGTTAGCTTTTCTGTTAATTTATCCCTTTCCCTTTCTCCTTTATAAACAGAATGGGACATATACAGCCGCGCAGTGCGCTGACAATACTCCCACATGCAATGAAAAAGTTTTATAAATTGCAAGATTTATAGGCCATTCATCAGTAACCCTCATCCATTCCATTCAGATTGAGTAAATATTCCCTTTTATTGTGATGTGAAATGTTATGTTAGGAAAGGGTTAACTGAACTTGTTTGTTTAGTGACTTTGATTAATGGCAGTCACCGTGTTTTGTAATTATCCCAGTGGAGAGTTTCCATCTTTTAATGATCAATGGGCTCCGTTCAATGTGTTATGCCATAGTATGAGCGGAAACGTCACTGACAGCACTAACAGGGATCAGCAGGTCCAGAGAGAAGGGGGAGGAGAGATCATTATCTGAGGACGTTAGATTTGAATGTTACAACAATGGATCAGAATATGAGAACATTAGACTGGAATGTTCCAACAATGGATCCGAATCTGAGAACTTTGGACTGGAACGTTACAACAATGGACAGGAGTTTATCCTTTTATGTTTGGTTTCTTTCTACAAATTATCATTGGTTGTCATTGAATTCGCAGATTTATTGTGCTCTTCGCATTATTCAACATTTTTATTATCCTCTCCTGTCTATCGTGGATGTTCCTGGTAAGTCTCACTGTCCAGATATGTTTTCCTTTAAACTAATTACGACTGCATTACTGTTCTTTCATATAGTCTTCACTTCTTGCCACTATTAATGTCCATGTTGAGACTCTGAATCCAGTTATTCACTCTGTAGATCACGTCTAACTGCATCAGTGAACTTGTTCAATGACTTATTCCCTCCTTGATTCTGTCAGTGTTACTCATGCGTCTCTATGTTGACCTACTCACTTTCAGATGTGAACCATTGTCTCACTGTCCTTGTTATTGAAATATAGGAGCGTGGAGGTCATTGCCGTCTATTATGTTTACTAACTCCGTTTTCTTCCTGGGACTCCATCTCATCCCTGGCTAATATTTAAATTCATTCATTTCTGGGACTTGGGTGTCGCTGACTGGTCAGCATTGATAGCCTCCCTCTATTTGCCCTTGAGAAGGTAGTGGTGAACTACCTTCTTGAATCGCTGGAGTCCACTTGCTGTCGGTTGACCCATAATGCTGGTAGGGAGGGAATTCCAGGATTTTGACCCAACGACTGTGAAGAAACAACGGTATATTGCCAAGTCAGGGTAGTGAATGGCTTGGAGGGGAACCTGCAGGTGGCGTTTAAACCAGACAAATCGCAACATTGGTCATCCCTTTGGCCATGAGCTGATTCCTGGCATCATACCCTGACCATTATTAACTATAACTATTCACTGTTCCAGAATATACTTCACTGGCATTACTCATCTGCTGTTTAAACCTTGGACTGTGAAATACAGACTTAATGATGACAACAATCTGCTGCTGACACTCTTGTGTTGCAATCTGCAGAAACAAACCTGAATCGAACTCAGACCAAATTTCCATCCATCTGATATTCCTGTGCACGATGATCTATCTCGCTATTGTGTCTGGCAATGCCTTTATTTTACTATTCTCAAGTACTTTAACTCATCTGTCCATGAAACCTCCCTCAGTCCCTCTGTGTGGATTATCCAAATCCCTGCCAGTTGTTCATATTTAACCTGGTTTCCTTTAAGTATAGTTTTCAATACTCCTCATTCTGGACAGATAATCCAGTCTTCTGAGCAATGCACTAGCATAGTCTGCACAGCTCTCCATGTTGGCCTGTCATCTTGTCACAGCGTATGTTGTTTGAAGTGTTCCGTGAAACTGATTCAGAATTTGATGAAACAATCCATTTCAGCTGATCCGAAAATACCCTTATTCAATGATCTCGTTCTTGTAATTTTGCTCTTTACGTGATCAATTCTCCAGTTCGTCCCACTACCCAGTCTTTTTCTCCATATTTCCACAACATGCTCTCAGTTAGTTAATTGTCTGTTTCTGTCTTTAATGTGAATCTCTCTATCCCCCGTATCTTTCCCTAGCCTTGGGCTTTGACTCTCTAGTGTGTTGAGTGCTGGCATTGTGAAGCTCAGAAGCAGTAAAATGGTGTGTGTCAGGCTGTTGTTCACTTCCCAGTGTGTGCCATGTGGTGTTCCACGGATTGGGGGGGGGGGGCGGTGTGGGAGGTGGGAAAGAGGTAGGTAGTGTGTGTCAGCCTGTTATTAACTTCTATGTGGTGTTCCATATTGGAAAGGGGTGTATGTGTGTGTGTATCAGTCGGTTGTTCACTTCCCAATGTGCCCTATGTGGTGCTCCATGTTGGATAGGGGTGTCAGCAACCTTGACTCATGTCTTTGAAAGATGGTCTGTGCCTGCCCACTGGACGTCTGACGTCTGTATCTGCCCCTTTGAGCTGATTGTGTGGTCAGTAACATGAGGAATCCCCTTGAGTATTATTGTAAAAGACCAGGTGTCTAACATTTCTGACAATGCTCTCACTTTTTAAAAAAAAGTTTATTTTCTCCTTTTCTTTAAAGAGAGATCTTAAAGGCCGAACTTCCTACTGCAAACGTCTGAAGTAAGTAACTTAGGAAGCTTTTGGGGTGTTTTTTGTTTAACAAATAGTGATAACCATGGCCAGCTTTCACAGACCAGACTTTCCAGGTTTTCTGAGCTGTAACAATCACCAGGTGCCTGAGTGGGAGAAGAGTTGGATGCTTCAGTAAATGGTCCCTCGCTGTATTCTCTCTTGATGCTGTTTCTTCCTGGATTGGATGTGTCTTTTTGCCAAGAGACGAGTTTATGGGATGTTAGTACATTGGAACTCTTCATTAGTGGAAAGTACTGTATCTAATACACTGTTAAGATTTCCAGTAGTTAAGTTATTCTAAACTTCTCTTCTTTTTTAATGTATTTTTATTATGGTGTTTAAATAAATTGTGTTTTGGTTAAGGTTGAGTGTTTTGACCAGCCGCATCACATCTGGAGTACCCATTTCACATCTACCTTTACTAAAAGGTACTGGGGGGGCCGCACCAGGGACCCAGGTTCAATTCCCACTGATGACTGTGTGGAATTTGCACATTCTCTCTGTATCTGCGTGGGTTTCCTCTGGGTTCTGTGGTTTCCTCCCACAATCCAACGATGTTTAGGTCAGGTGAATTGGTCATGCTAAATTGCCCATAGTGTTAGGTGCATTCGTCAGGGGTAAATATGGGGTAGGGGAGAGGGGCTGGGTAGTTATGTCTTCGTTGGGTCAGTGTGGACTTGTTGGGCTGTATGGCCTGTTTCCATACTGTTGGAAATCTAACCTAAGACAAGGTTGGTGTCCAGGCTACCATCTTAAAGCATGTGAAGGCAGTCTGGTCTGTTCCATAGCAAAGTGGGAACACTTGCCCAGTTCAAAATCGGTAATTCCAAATTGGGTTCAGGTTTAGAATCCCTACAGAGTGGAAGCCGGCCATTTGGCCAAACAAGTTCATACTAACCCTCCGAAGAGTAAATTACCCAGACGAATTCCCCTCCCCTATTACTCCATATTTACCCCTGACTAGTGCAAATAACCTACATATCACTGAACATTACGGGCAATTTAACAATGCCATTTCGCCTAAACTACATATATTTGTAATGTGGGAGCAAACTGGAGCACCTGGTGAAAACCCACGTAAGGACGGGGAGAATGTGCACAGGGAGATTATTGGGCTCAAAGGCAGCATTTTGCAGTTATTAGTATCTTTTGTTGTGGGTGTGGAATTCGGTTGGTTTGTATAATGTTTTGTGCAGTAATGGCTATTTCTGTCACTCAGAGTTCTCTGGGTGAGGACAAAGTGAAGTTGGAGGTTTTACAAAAGGTGAGCACGGCAAAGTGTTTAGGATTGGCAGACAAGCTTGAGTTGGGTTTGTGTTTGTCTGTGTGAAAAGGAGATCATTACAGCAGTAGCTTGACATTTAAAGTTTTGCAAAAAGATCATCAGAATCTTTGGAAATGGCTAGAAATCATTTGCAGATGGAGCAGCTTGGACACAAAAAGGAATTGAGACAGTTTGAAATATGATTTAAAGTAGAATTAAAATAAGAGGAAGAAGAAAGACACAAAAAAGAATGAAGAAAACCAGGAAGAGAGAGAGTTTCAACTTCAAACGTTAGCAATTTGAGAGGAAAGTCGACTTAGCAGGGTGGAGATGAAGGGAGATAGTAGGCTGGATGAGGATAGTGAGGATGAACAACTCTATGGTAGCCAAAGACCTGAGGGGGATCTGTTTAAATACGTACAGACATTGTCTAAATTTGATGAAAAGGATGTAGAAGTCGTTTTAATTTCATTTGAGAAAGTGGCTAAACGGATGCACTGAGAACTGAGCAAGTGGGTTTCGTTAATCCAAACAAAGCTGGTCGGTATTATGAGTGATGTATTTGTATCCCTATTGGAAGAGGTATCTGGAGAATATGAGAAGGTGAAGAAAGACCTTTGAAGTGCATATGAACTTGTGCCAGAAGCCCACTGACAGTGATTTAGAATGTAAAAGTGTGTCCCTTGTGAAACGTACATTGAGTTTGAAAGGATTAACCAAAGTAATTTTGAAAGGTGAATCAGGGTATTAAAAACAGACCAACCTATGACACTCTTAGACAGACTCATACTTTGGAGTAGTTCAAAAACTCACTTCCTGCAGTTGTGAGAACGCGTGGGGAAGAGCAGAGAGTTGAAATTGCACGATTCGCATCAGTTGGTCCATAAATGAAAGTTTGGCTTTTGGGAGGGCTTGAGGAGATTGAGCAAGATCTTAAAATATATACCTGTGTTTAAGATTTAGTGGCATAGGCCAGGATTAGCAGGTAAAGAGGTTACAGCATTAAGACGTACATGAAGATGTAAATCCTTTAAGCTGAGACATGAGGAGATATGTCATTGAGAAGGACTATGTTAGAGATGAGAAGTGCTCCATTATGTAAATTTGTTTGGAGTGTCCGGTGACACCATCAATTGTAAAATATTTCACAATTGGGCAGGAGGTCATGAGCTTGGTGTTGATGTTACAACATTTCAGCATCTAAGTTGCCAATACCGTGTCAAGACAAATATATATACGGATCATAACGCCTGAACGATTTTGGACAAATTTAGGGAGAATACTTCCAGTCCGTTCAGACAGAGGTTATTATTGTTGCCATTTAATTTGGAAGTTATACAGGTGACCGGACGAGAACCCGGACTTGCTGACAAGTTGTCGAAACTTAGATTAAAAAAAAACAGAGGCGTTCAGTCTCAGAAGTAAACTGACTGAAATAGAATAGAGTTGTGAATGTTAGCACACTTAGTGTCAATGTAATATATATGTATTGCAGTCTACTGGAACAATAAGAATGAAGGGTTTAAATGAGGCCATGTTTGTATATTGATGTTTCTTTTTCAACTTTAAAAAGGTTATTTTCTCTTGTGTTTTTTTTGAAGACAGGTCTTTAAGGCAGAGATGCCGAACTGTCACCTGAAAACGGCTTAAGTAAATAACTGAGAAAGCATTTAGGTTTTATTAAAGCGTTGGGAACAATGGAAGGGGAGTGGCCAGGTTTTCTCGTTTTGTTTTTTCTGCAGCATTCAGAAGCTGCTTGGGATCCCAGAAGGGTTGAAAGTTTCAATGCATGATCCCCAGCTGCTATTCTGTCTGAAAACTCACTTAAAGTTGCTTCCTCCTGGATTTGAGAACTGCACATAAAATTCTGTGTTTGAATTTACCTTTTTGCCAAGGGGTGTGTTTATGGGATGTTCCTGTATTAGCGCAGTTAATTAGTAGAAGGCACTGTATCTTATGGTAACATAGGCGTTCCAGTAGAGAAGCTATCCCAAATTATTCTTCTCTTTGATTGTGTCTTAATTGGAGCATTTGAATGGATTGCATTTTGATTTACGTTGAGTGTGTTGACCAGTTGCAACACATCTGGAACACGCAGTTAACATCTACATTTAAAATAAGAAAATGTTAGGGTATAGGCTGCCTGCTTAAAATATTTTGATGGGGTCTGGTCAGGTCAATAACACTTGTGGCTGAAGGAAGCCTGATTGTCTCCTGCTATTGAAATGTTAGTGGAGGTGCTGGGGATGGTGTTCAGGAGGTTGTGCTGTGAGCTACCTCAGACGTTCATGGAGACCTGAGGATTTGGTGACCCAACTCTGGATGGAGCATGGGGACTGTAGTTACAGCATCTGGGTCTGTAACATGAACAACAAATGGAGCAGAGGCTGCAGAGAGGGGTGCTCTGAAACCACGGAGTGAGTGTGTCGGGGGAAAGGGATTCGTTGGATCCACCACAGGTTTTCCAGAAACAGCTTGCCAAGCTGCACTTAATCCTGGAGCAGAGTATGAGGGGACCCTGACTGAACAAGGAGCTGGTCACAGAGCGGTGTCACCTCCTTGAACACGATCTGCAGCTTCACACCTGGGTAGGACTGTGCTGCCAGTGATTGTTAGGGTCACTGTTTCATTCAAATTCTATGATCAGGAACTTTCCAGGCGGGAGTGGGTGACATATGCATCGTCTCCTGGCACCACGATGGCACAGTGGTTATCACTGCTGCCTCACAGTGCTAGAGACACGGGTTCAATTAGTGCCTGCGTGGAGTTTACACATTCTCCCCCTGTCTGCGAGTGTTCACTCCGTGTGCTTCGGTTTCCTCCCACAGTCCAAAAAAAGCGCAGGTTAGGTGAATTGGCCATTCTAAATTCACCTGCGGGCGCAGCTTCATACGTGGCTGCACAGCTGGCGTAGGAGGGAGGGCTTCAGATATGTAGACAATTGGTATGCCTTCTGGGGAAGGTAGGACCTGTACAAGAAGGACAGGTTGCATCTGAACTGGAAGGGGACCAATGTCCTGGGTGGAAGGTTTTCTCACGTAGTTCGTGAGGGTTTAAACTAGTATGGCAGGCGTGTGTGAACCTGAGCTGGATACTGGAGGTGAGAGTTGATGCAGATCAGGCAATAGCAAGAGGTAGACCAGCTAGTGGGAAGGCTTTTACTGGCAAGGAACCAAGGGATCAGTTAAAGTGTGTTTGCTTAAACACAAGGAGTATCAGGAATAAAAGTGATGAACTTAGAGCATGGATCAGGACCTGGTGCTGTGATGTTGTGGCCATAACAGAGACATGGGTTTCTCAGGGACAGGAATGGTTGCTGGATGTTCCAGGGTTTAGAGCATTGAAAAAGAATAGGGAGGGGGGGGGAAGAGGAGGGGGTGTAGCACGACTAATCAGAGAGGGTATCACAGCTACAGAAGTGACCATTGTCGAGGAAGATCTGCCGACCGAGTCAGTATGGGTGGAAATTAGGAACAGCAAGGGAGCAGTCACCTCTTTCGGGTTTTACTACAGGCCCCCACATAGCAGCAGGGAGATGGAAGGAAGCATAGGTCAGCAGATTTTGGAAAAGTGTTGACGTAGTAGGGATGTTGTATTGGGATTTCTTTAACTTTCCCAATATTGGTTGGAACCTCCTTCGAGGAGAAGATTTGAATGGAGCTGTTTTTGTAAGGTGTGTTCAGGAGGGTTTCCTAACTCAGTCCGTTGACAGGCAGATGAGGGGAGAGGCCATTCTAGACTTAGTGCTCAGAAACAAGCCGCGGCAGGTATCAGATCTTGTGGTGAGAGCGCATGTTTTTGATAGTGACCGCAAATGCCTCGCATTCTACATAGCTATGGTGAAGGAGGGGATTGGGCAAAATGGGAGGATATTTAATTGGGGAAGAGAAAACTATGATGCGATCAGACATGAGATAGGAAGCATGGATTGGAGCAATTGTTCCATGGTAAAGGCACTATAGACTTGTGGAGACTGTTTAAAGAACTGTTGTTGCAAGTGATGAATAAAAATGTCCCTCTGAGACAGGCAAGAAGTGGTACAATAAAGGAACCTTGGATGACGAGAGCGGTGGAGCTTCTCGTCAAAAGGAAAAGGTAGCTTACATAAGGTGGAGGAAGCTAGGGTCAAGCTCAGCTCTGGAGGATTACAGGCAGGCGAGGAAGGAGCTCAAAAATGAGGAGAGCCAGGAGAGGGCACGAGAAAGGCTTGGCAGAACGGATTAGGGAGAACACAAAGGCATTTTGCACTTATGTGAGGAATAAGAGAATGGTCAAATAAAGAGTAGGGCTGATCAGTGATAGCATAGGGAATTTGTGTGTGGAGTCTGAGGAGGTAGGGGAAGCCCTAAATGAGTTTTTCCTTCTGTCTTTACGAAAGAATCGAACTTTGTAGTGAATGAAACCTTTGAAGAGCAGGTCTGCATGCTGAAATGGATAGAGATAGAGGAAAAATGTGCTGAAAAATTTTGTCGCCAGGCCCGGACCAGATTTGTCCTTGGCTGCTTTGGGAAACGAGAAATGAAATTGCTTCACCACTTGCGATGATCTTTTCATCCTCGCTATCCACTGGAGTCGTACCTGAGGACTGGAGAGAGGCAAATATGATTCCTCTCTTCAAGAAAGGAAATAGGGAAATCCCCGGCAATTACAGACCAATAAGTCTCACGTCTGTCGTCTGCAACGTGTTAAAAATGATTCTGAGGGATAGGATTTATGACCACCTGGAAGAGCATGGCTTGATTAAATGCAGTCAACACGGCTTTGTGAGGGGCAGGTCATGCCTCCCAAACCTTATCGAGTTCTTTGAGGATGTGACTAGAAAGGTTGATGAGGGTCGAGCTGTGGATGTGGTGTATATGGAGTTCTGCAAGGCATTTCATAAAGTTCCCCATGGTAAGCTCATTCAGAAGGTCAGGAAGAATGGGATTCAGGGGAACATAGGTGTCTGGATACAGAATTGGCTGGCCAACAGAAGACAGTGAGTGGTAGTAGAAGGAAAATATTCTGCCTGGAAGTCTGTGGTGAGTGGTGTTCCACAGGGCTCTGTCCTTGGGCCTCCATTGTTTGTAATTTTTATTAATGACTTGGATGAGGGGATTGAAGGATGGGTCAGCAAGTTTGCAGATGACACAAAGGTTCGAGGTGTCGTTGATAGTATAGAGGACTGTTGTCGGCTGCAGCAAGACATTGAGAGGATGCAGAGATGGGCTGAGAGTTGGCAGATGGATTTCAACCTGGATAAATGCGAGGTGATGCATTTTGGAAGGTCAAATTTGAAAGCTGAGTACAGGATTAAGGATAGGATTCTTGGCAGTGTGGAGGAACACAGGTATCTTGGGGTGCAGGTACATAGATCCCTTAAAATGGCTACCCAAGTGGACAGGGTTGTGAAGAAATCATATGTTTTTTTGGCTTTCATTAAACAGGGGTATTGAGTTTAAGAGTCGTGAGATCTTTTTGCAGCCCTATAAAACTTGGGTTAGAATGTACTTGGAATACTGCGTCTTGTTCTGGTCGCCCTAGTATAAGAAAGACGTGGATGCTTTGGAGAGGGTTCAGAGGAGGTTTACCAGGATGCTGCCTGGACTGGAGGGCTTATCTTATAAGGAGAGGTTGACTGAGCTCGGACTTTTTTCATTGGAGAAGAGGAGGAGAAGAGGGGGCCTAATTGAGGTATACAAGATAATGAGAGGCATAGATAGAGTCGATAGCCAGAGACTATTTCTCAGGGCAGAAATGACTACCACAAGGGGTCATAGTTTTAAGCTGGTTGGAGGAAAGTATAGAGAGGATGTCACTCGGGTTCTTTACACAGAGAGTTGTGAGAGCATGGAATGCGTTGCCAGCAGCAGTTGTGGAGGGAAGGTCATTGGGGACATTTAAGAGACTGCTGAACATGTATATGGTCGCAGAAATTTGAGGGTGCATACATGAGGATCAATGGTCGGCACAACATTGTGGGCTGAAGGGCCTGTTCTGTGCTGTACTGTTTTTTTCTATGTTCTATCCAGGTTCTAAATTGCCCGTAGTGTTAGGTGAATGGGGTAAATGTAGGGGACAGGGTCTTGGTGTGTTGCTCTTTGGCGGGTCGGTGTGGACTTGTTGGCCTGTTTCCACACTATAAGTAATCTAATCTCAACATCGATGCCACTATTTGGTGACGGAGGATATATATTGTGGATGAGGTGAATGTTTTCTCTCTGAGCAGAGAGCTGCCAGGTGTATCCACGTTTTCTCAGTATAGCAGGATTCCCGATGATGTAAATGGCTCTGTGGGCTCCCCATGATAATGAGGGATCGAGAGGAAATGAAGAAACTCTCACTCCATTAACGTTACAGTGTGCCCATGCACAGGGCGTCCTGTTGGTGTCTACTCACTGTCCTGGCAGATGCCACTGCATCTTCATTCAGAAGCAGTCGGCCATTCCCATCGTCTTTGGATCTCCATTCGGAAAGAAAGGATAGTCTCTCGGTCCTTCATGCCCGGCTAAAAACATCCTCACCCTCACCACTCCGCACCGCCAACTAACCACATCAAAATATCCCGTGTGTACTGAGAGCAATAGGACCATTGGCAATATCAGGGAGCAGACCATCAGGGAGATGGAGCAACACTTCCCATGTCTGAATGGGTTAGAACATCCCTCCAGAACACACTGTATCTCTATGTGGAGTAATCCTTCTCAATTTCAGGAACAGACTGCCTTCCATTCTTCCTGAAAAATCTGGCAGCTTATACATTCCGTTATATTCCACTTGGGAAAGTATTATTCATTGACTTTACCTGTCCATATCAATTTGCAGATTCTCCTCATTCTCTTAATAATTTAATGTCTTGTTTACCTGAGAGTCATCACTAAACTTAGTAGCAGGACATCTGTTCTACCGTCCTGATCACTGATATCGATTGTAAACAGTTGAGGACCCAGCACTGGTCACTGTGTGATTCCACTGGTTACGTTCTGTCATACTGATTTAGACTGATTTATCCAGAGGGCCTGCTTCCTGTTTGATAACCAGTCCTCCTCGTTCCTATGGAGCACAGTCGAAGGACTGAATAAGAAAGAAGAACAATCCAGCCCCTCAAGCCTGTTCCGCCATTGAATACAATCATGACTGATGTCATCGCTGGGTCAGTTCCATTTCCCTGCCTGCTCTCCAAACCCCTTCATTTACTCAATGTCCCATCATCCCCTGCACACTACGAAAGTGAGCTCCACAGATTCACAACCCATTGAGAGAAGTAAGTTCTCCTCACCCCTGTTTTAAATCTGCTCGGCCTCATCCTAAAACTATGATCTCTTGTTCTAGTTTGCCCCAGATGAGGAAATGTCCACTCCACACCGACATTGTCAATCACCTTTAACATCCTTCAGGCCTCAATAAGGTCTACTCTCATTCTCCCAAACCGAGAGTGCGTCGGCCTGAACTGTTCGAACTTGCTTCAAAAGAAAATTTCATCTCTGGATTCAATCTAATGAACTTGTTCTGAACTGCCTTTGTTGAAACAACGTCACTCCTGCAGTCAGGACAACAAACCTGAACACAGTATGTCAGTTACAGTCTCCCTAATACTTGAAGATTTGCAGTAATTCTTCCCTCTATTTATACTCTATACTTTTATAAGTTAATGCTGAAAATGCACTTGCTTTTTTCATTTCCTGCTGTACCTGCATTGAGTTTTCTGTGGTCTGCTCAAGGACACCCAGATGCAAGTAAGCAATCTGAAGTTCCTGTCCATTTCTATAACATGTTGGATTCCTCTGGGGAATATCTTCGTTAAGTTTTTGCTTCCAGATGTTGGCACATTCATCTAAGCTGTTCATGCCCATTTGTAAATGTTCTACATCTTCATTACATCAACCTACTTTTCCACTTGTTTTACTGTCAGCTGAAAATGTGGTTGTGGATGGTAAATTGGCAGGTGTGAACTCTGTGGAACCCCAAAAGTTGCCAACCACTAACGAAACAACTATTCCATCTGTCTGCATTTTGTTGGCTCACCAGCCCTCTATCCAGGCGAATAACTTCCTCCCAAACCCATGTCCTCTTATTTCACAGCTTAATATTTTGTGCAGCGTTTAATCAATGCCTTTTCAAAGTCCAGGTACTTTACTCCTCCAGGATACCTATTGTCTAACTTTGCATGTCACATCTTTAAAGAATTCGAACAAAAAATGCTTTAAAAATGCTGATTCTGACTTATTCTGGTTTTACTTTGCAAATCCGCTGTTGTTAATTAATTAATAATGGAGTCTCACAATTTCCCTTAATTCCCAACAGTTTTCTCACAACCTTTCATTTAGAAGTGAAGATGATTATCCTAATTCCTAACTTTTCGGTACCCTTTACGTTCCCTTTCCCATGTTCCTCTGAAACAGGTACAAATCTTAAAAAGATTTGCTCCAATTGCAGTGCAATAAACATGAGTGTCTGAATGGATTCACTCAGTTCCTGGTTTATATGCTCAACGGGCTGAATGTCCCCATGGTGTTCCTACATTATAGTCTCGATGGACGGAATGTCCTGATTTTCAGATTCAAAATCTGCTTCTCCTCTTCCTGATAATACGTCAGAAGCCTGAGGGATTGTGAAATTTTTCTGTTGCTGTGCAATATTTTGAGGGGCTGGAAGGTCTCTTCATATTCCTTCACAACAGGCTAGAGATACTGAACAATCCCTGAAGTGGGATCGAAGGAGTGATTAGTCTCCTCCTGTTCCCATACAACAGACACATGGGTGAATTACCTCCACCTTTCCGTAACAAGTCTCAAATAATGTTAACTCCTTGTTTAATTCTCGTGCTGAATGGCCTCCTGTTATTCTAGTGTACCCATCTCTTCCAGTTCCTGTGTTAGCGAATTAAGGAGGCTGAATGGAGTGATCCTGTTGCTGCATAACAGGATACTGGTGCCTCATGGCCTATCTGCGTGCAGTGTTATCGACTCGAGGGGCTGATTGGCCGCCTCCTGTAACTGTATATCAGGATTCAGGGGCTGAATAATCTTGTCCTGTTCTGGTGTAACAGGGTCGAAGTTCTGAATACCCTTCTGTTGTTCCTGTGTTACAGGCTGGAGAAATGGAATTGGCTGTGTTATTGGCTTCTGTTGCTTACTCTTTCCGATGTTCTATGTAAAAATAAGGTCACTTTTCATTCTTGTAAACTCTCATGCGTATTGGATCAACCTAATAATCCTTTTCTTGGAAGTTAACCGCAATCATTGCAGGAATTAGTTGAAGGAACCATTTCTGATCTGCTTCCAATATCTCAATATCCTTTCTTCAGTGAGGAGACTAAATCTGTGGACACTACTCCAGATGTAATCTGATTATGATCCTGTACAGCATCAGCAACACTTTACCAGTCTGCTGTACGGTTCCCAGCCAGGTTAGAGCACGCTCAGCTGTCTGGGGGAATTCATAGCATCGTTGAAAGATCATTGTCCTTCTCTACTCCACCAGCATAACGGGAGATCTGGTGAAAATGTCATAATAACACTTGAGAAGAATGAATGACGTGAGGAGATTATCTCAACGTCCAAATAGGCTTCACCAAATATCTCACCTGAATCTACCATTAATCTTCCAAGAGGCCACATAGCCTAGATTCCACAGAATCTCATAAGGCGAAGCTTAGAAACAACAAGGAGAAGCAAAGATTGATGGAAGTCATATGTCAAAGTGAAAGTTGCAATACAAAAGTTGGGTATGATATAAAACAGGAAATTAGATATCCAGGTTTGTGGGTACCACAGTATTAATGAACAGTTTCAAGCTACATCTAAACCGTGGTAACCCACGTGAATAATCAAGCTGGGAAAATGGATTTCATTAGGGTATTTGAGATGGTCTCCTTTAACAGTATGTTGAGTACTGAGGTCGAGGTGAGGCTGTTTTGAAAATGATATTATGTGATCAGAAGAGCCAATTGAAAACCCTGCTGAAAAGGAGGTTTCGGGAATAGTATTTATAATACATGGAATTTTATATAACGTCTGAAAGCAAACCAGTTATTTTTGAAACTGTGGTAATAAACCTGAGTATGAGGCTAAAATTAGCTTCAGTGAATTGAAGAAGTACATGAAAATGATTTACTGGAAGACAGGGAATGGTTGTTGTTTGAATAAGTACCTTAAAAAGTAAAAAAAATACACTTGTCCACAGTTCAAACAGCAAAGGGGTAAGGTGACTTAACAATAGTGAACAAATTATTTAAAGATTGCATTAGATCAAAGGAAGCAGCTCAGGAAATTGTCAGATATTGTTGTAAGCCATGGATTCAGAGGCATTTGAGGACAAATGAACTGATAATGAAATAATAAAAAAAGAATGCAAACTAAAAAGAAACATTAGGATGACCAAAAGCTTCTCTCGGTACTCGATGGAAAACTGAGGGCAAGGACATGTGTGGAATGGGGAATATCCACACACGATAGTTTCTTGCAGCGAACTTGGAAATTACAGAGAATTACAGCTTACTTTCATGCCAACCTTATTAGAGGCAAGATTAACTGATGGTGAAACTCAGTTTCTGTTCTCCGGTGATTGACAAAATGAAATGCGATCGCAGTGAAGATTAGAAAGTTCACACAGAGAGACGGACTGACACAGGGGCATGGAGAACAGTTGCCAGGCAAGGTTAGGGGGAATCCCAAGATGTTGTCCACGTATATCAATCAGTACAAAATAACCAGGACACAACTAGGGCCCATTAGAGACCAAGGGAGCACTCTGTGTGTGAAGCTGGAGAACATTGATCGATTGTTACATAAAGGCTCCATATCTGTTTTACTTGGAGAAGGAGAATGCAGGGACAGAATTCAAAAAGATGGGTTGGGAACCCTTTGAACAGACTGATATAAGATGGGAGCCGGGATTGGAGGCTTTGGCTGGTATAAAATTGGACTGATTGCCATGTCTGGATAAGTTGTATTACAGGCTGCTGTTAGAGACAAAGGAGAAAAGGCGCTGACTCAAATTTTTAAGCTGAATCTGGCCACAGGGAAGTTGGAGTTGCCAGATGACTGGTGAACAACGAATATAGTCCCACTTTATAGGAAGGAGGGTGAAAATAGACTGACTGTTAACCAGTCAGTTTTAGATCCGTGTTTGGGCAAGCACTGAAGAAAATAAGAAAGGAGAAAAATTATCTCTATTTGCAGAGGCAAGGTTTGATCAGGGGGAGTCTGCCATCATAGGAGGGAAGTCATACCAAGCGAATGTTATTGTCTGTTTTCGAGCATGTTGTTCTTATGGGTTTTCAGCAAGACCTTTGACAGAGCCCCATATGTGAAACTGATAACAAAAAGCCATGATATCACGGGTAACTTAGTGAGTTACATCAAACATCGTCTTATTCGCAGGAGTCAGAGGTTGGTGGAGGAAGGCTATTTGTGTGACTGGAGAGCAGTGTCCCCTGATGTACCACAGGGATCAGTGCAGTGTATATTACTATTTGTGGTATTCATAAATGTGAATGTGTTAGTGGGGGGGGGGGGGGGGGGGGTGATGGTGAGGGACTGTGCTAATTAAGTTTGTATTTGGCAATATTGGCCAGGTGGTTGGCAGTGAGGAGGAAGACCTTATGTTACAGGAAGATACAGATGGAATGATCAGATAATCAGATGGAATGTAACCCTAATAAACATGTGGTGATGCACTTTGGAAGAAGGAACCAAAAATGGGGGTATACAATGAATGCCAGCACACTAAGAAGCTGAGAGAGTGTTCCTCCACAAATCCCTGAATGTGACGGCACAGGGTAATAGTTTAGGGGAAAAAATTAGGACTGCAGATGTTTGAGATCAGAATAAAGAAGTGTAGTTCTGGTAAAGCACAGTCGGTCAAGCAGCTTGCAAGGAGCAGGAGAGTCGATCTTTTGATCATAAGCTTTTTATCAGGATTGGTGGCTACATTGCTGATGAAAAGCATATTCTCAAAAAGTCGACTTTCCTGCTTCTCGGATGCTGGCTGATCTGCTGTGCTTTTCCAGCAATATACTTTTTGGCTGAGGTTAATACGTTAGTTAATAAGGCAGAGGGAACCGTAGGCAAAGCCTTCATTCCCCGACGTATCGATTGTCAGAGCTATACAAGTCTATGGATAGGCCATGTTGGAACACTGTACGTAGTTCTGGGAGCCATATTGCAGGAAGGATGTGATTGTAGTGGAGGGGTGCAGAGGAGATTCACCGGGATGCTCCCTGGGATGGAGCATATCAGCTATGGAGAGAGGCTGGATAAGCTCAGGTTGTTTACTTTGGAGCAGAGAAGTTTGAGGGAGAGGTGATTCACAAGGATAGGATTACGAGGGGGATTTCCAGAAAGATTTTTGCTGAAGTCCCAAATCCAGTATGCAAAATCAAATCTTATGGGATTGCGGCAAATATTTGGACATGGTTACAGAATGGGAAAGCTGGCAGGGAAGAGTGAGAAAAAGTTTTTGATTTTGATTTTATGACCAGGTGTACTTTCCAGGCTAAATACAATAAAATCAGTGAAATGCTTTCACTTGTTGCCTCAAAGTGGTGCCATTTTGAATAATTGAAGACAGTGGAATAAACAGAGGATACAGCCTGAAGAGAGTTTATGGGTTGTGAGACAGCTCCTCATCATCGACCACCCCTGCAGCCCAACCCCTTCATGACAGCTTCATCCCCATCTACACTAGACCCCAGCAACATCGAAGTTTCTGATCCTAAGGCTCCATCTTTGCCATTTGGCAGGTACTCCTCCATCACCAGCTCATTGTCTCCTCTGCCAGGCCATTCAAATGTCAGAAACATGTCTCTTACTGCTGGGCCAACCTCATCGATGTTACCATCATGGCCTTCCACTATGCACTTCACCACAACCAGTGCAGGACCCAACCAACAACATGTCTCCAATCTTCAGGTATCACTCTTTGCTACTGGGCCCTATCTCACTCACGTTGACTCTGCTGATGTTGCAGCTGCCAATTCCAGGTCATGTGCTTGCTCCGGAAAAGTAAGTAAGGACTCACTCTCCTCCGCATTGGCCTTAGCTTGAGTTTCAAACGATGGGTCCAGCTTTAGGTCAGTAAATTACAAAAAGAAAAGTGGAGGAGAAAATATGAAAAAGAAAGCAGGTCAGCAAAGAAGCACTTGGACCAGAAAAAACAGGAATAAAATGATCCTTTTATTTGAGATGAAGGCTCGTGGAGTATCTCAGGATTATGTCCTTGGGTCTCAACTATTCGCAAACACCTCAAACATTTGGTTGACGGAATCAATTGCAACATATCACAGTCTGCTGTAGGAGAAATGCATTGAGGAGATTCTCGGCCATGGAGAGAACGTGGGAGGCTCAATGTGTTGAATGACCTACTCCATTCCAAAAGTTTCTATGTCGTCTGTGGATAAGCACTGTCAATGTTGTCACAAGCTCTCAGATGTTACGAAGGAGGTCTCTGCAGTGTTTACAGGCCAGTGTTTCCCTTTTCTGATGCAGAAGGTGATGCCGGGTGTTCTGACAGGTTTTATCCTTTAAGACTTCGGAGCAGTTTGATACAATTGAGTATCTTGTTTGGCCATTTCAGAGACCAATGAAGAGTATATCACATATCTGTGTGTCTGGAGTCACTTTTAGGCCAGACCAGGAAAACACGGGAGATTCACTTCCTGAAAGTACATTGGGGAAGCAATTTGGTGTTTATAATTGACATTGGCTTCAAGGTCATTATTATTGAATCAAGATTTTAGATATCGATAGTTTATTAATTATTAGTAACTTTCACCAGCTGACAGAGCATTAGCCTAGTCTGGATGAGAAATCTAGTGACATTTCCATCTCGACATGGTAACCTGTCGCAAACCACACTGAGAAGTTTATTTCTGTGCTGCTTGACAACTCTGTCAAAAAGAACGCCCAACAATTTGACTGTCATTATGGAATTGAGGGGGTGATGTTGGTCATACTGTACTTATTCTCCTCTTAAGAGACTTATCATAGCTGAGTAATTTTCCACATTGCCATATAGATTTCAGAGTTGGAATTGGAATGAAACATCTTCCCCAGGGACACGGCTTGTTGTACATTGCCTTTGTCAGATCTACTGTGTTCAGATGTTTCTTCATGTCACATAGAGCGAATCAGATTGTTTGAAAACTGCTATCTGTAATTCTGTGGGCATCCTGATGAGGTGAGGTAGATCATTGACTCAATACTTCTGTCTGAGTATGTCGCAGATAACTACATGCTTGTCTTTTGCACTGATGTACAGGGCTGTTCCATTATTAAGGAGGGGGACATGTGTTGGGTCGTCTCCTGCAGTGAGTTGTTTAATATATTAACGACTGGATCTGGCAGGACAGTCGAGCTTCGAACTGATCTGTTGGTCTTGCAATCATTCCGCCCTCCCCATCAGATGATAGTTCTGCTGTTTGGAATGTGAACAGTCAAGCGTGGTAGCTCTGTGGTTTGCCATCAGTTTTGGGTACACATAGTTCTGCCCTGGCATGTTCACCACACTCGTCGCTGAAGCATAGATTCGCTTATTGGTACTGGTAGACTGAGGGATAATCCCAGGCAAAATGTTACAGATTATGGTTGAATATAATTTTGCTTCTGTTGCTGTTGTGGTCTACAGCATCACATAGAACACGCAGTTTGAGCTGCAATATCTCCAATACAGTTTCGCCCCCAGTTCACACCAAGTCCCACTCACACATCAGCCATGTACTCAGTGACCTACTGTGGTTTCTGATGTGGCACACTTCCAATTTTATATTCTCATTCTACTGAGGGTCTCTCCATGGTGTCACATTTACAGTTTGCCTCATTGCCCAACACCCTTTAACATAATCATCTGAATCCTTTCCTTTCCAGTATGTGCTACCTTCTGTGTTTAGAGTGAATGCGTGTCCGTCTGTTTCTCTCCCTGACTAACAGTAAGAACTCTGTAGTTTCAGTGATGCCAGCTTTATGTCATTTCAGAGACACGGAAATTGTGCATCTTGTATTATCTTTCACTTCCCGGTGTATGCGCTCAAGGTTGAACAGGGCGTTTGAGCCAAGTTAACACACGTCTTTGAAACGTGGTGAAAAGCAGAAATTGCGAGAGAAATTAAGCAGGTCTGGCAGCATCAGTGGAGTGAGAACAGACTTAATCATTTGGGTGCACTGACCATTCTTCAAGGCTCACAGTTTTTTTTGTTCTCGTTTCAGATTTCAAGTATCCAGAGTTATTTGTTTAATTGAAAATGTGTTTTTTTCATTTCTGGAGAAACACAGCAGATCTGGCAGGATCTGCGGAGAGAGAGAAACACAGTTAGCATTTCAAGTCCAGTGTGACTCCTCTTCAGAACATTAAAGGATTGGAAAATGGGCATTTAACTCCCTTGACCGAGGTAGAGGAGCGGTGGCTGGAAACAAGATGGTGTGGAGGAGCAATGCCACTGACAAATTGACTTTTATTTCTGGTAAAAGAGAATCAAATGTAAAATGAGTATTAATTAGATTGTGAATGGGGGAAATTGGTTCTTTAATTAAGTGCAAGACAAACGATTCCCAAACAGGGCAAGTTCATTGGGAGACCAGGAGAAAGAATGTGTGAAGAATGGAGAACAGCCATAATACGGTCAGGCTGTGGATGTATGGGATTGAATAAAAATTCCTTCAGGATAGAACGTACCAAGGTCTAAAGTGAGATGTTACTCGAGTTTGAGTTGTGCTTCATTGGAGCATTACAGCAGCACAGGACTGAAATGTTAGCATGACAGCAAGGTACTTTATTGAAATGGAAAGCAATGAGAAGGTCAGGGTTATTCCCACAGACAGAGTGGCAGTGTTCCTCAAAACAATTTATGTTTGGTCCCCCCAATGTAAAGGAGACTGCATTGTGAGTTGCAATGACAGGAGACTGGATTGAAAGAGTACAAGTGAAATGCTGCTTCATCTGGAAGGTGAAATATCGAATGTGTTCGCGATCTTTTCAAATGTCCAAATTTATTACTTCTTATATGTGGACCACCTAGTTCCACAACTTGGAGAGAGGAAGTCCTATAGGTGCGGGAGGCCAGAGTTAATAAACTTGGAGCTGGATAAACACAGCAGACCAGACAGAATCAGAGGAGCAGCAAAGGCACTATTTTGATCTTGGACCTTTCATCAAGACTGATGAGGAGGAGGGGAGCCCAGAAATGGAGTGATGGGATATGGAAGGGTGGCGGGTAGGTATGGTGGTGGTAGGTACATGCAGGTATGAGGTTACTGTGATTGGTCAATGAGAAGGATGGAGCAGATATAGGTGGGTCTGTTCATGGAAAAGGGACTTGGGATAACGCTGTGGGTGGAGGGCTTTTGAAGCGGCTTCAGTCAATATTGAGGCCATTGGGCTATCAGCTTCAAAGGTAAACTCTCAGGTGGTGTTCCTCTGACAGTGGACAGGCTAACGATGAGCATGTTGCCGGGCGTGTGGGAGTGGAGATTAAAGTGCATGGTAACTGGAAAGTCGGGTTGTTTGCTTCGTGCAGAGCACTAATATTCCACACAGAGCCTGATCCTGACCAACCGAGCTCGTCTCCAACTCCCAACATTGTCTCCTCTATGCTGTGGATGCGAAAGGAAAACTCAGGGACATATTCATGGAGCATCTGCTCTCTGCACGCTTTAACAAACTCAGCATTTCAATTACCATCCATTTCAATCACTCCCCTCCCCTTGCTCATCCAGCAACAGGTCCATCTTTGGCCTCCTCCACTGTCAGAGTGAAGCCAAACAGAAACTCGGGAACACAACTTGATATTTCAGCTGGAGACCTTACAGCTCAATGGTGTCAATATTGATTTGACTTGCTTCAAAATTACTCTACCCACAGCGTTACACGATGTCCACTTCCCTGACCTGACCAAAGCTGTCCATCTTTCCATTCTTATATCTGTTGCACCCTTCCCACTTACCAATCGCAATAATTCCCTGCCTGTATCCCCCTATCGCCATTCCACCTACCCTTCCCCAGCCTCACGCCACTCCCTCTATTTACTTCCCGGCTCCCCTTCCCTCACCCCAATCCTGATGAAGTCTTTCAGCCTGAAACGTTGGCTTTCCTGTTCCGAGGATGCTGTCTCACTTGGTTTGCTTTTTCAGCTTCATGTGTGTTCGCTACTTAGTTGCACGTTAAGACCTTATCAGCAACAGATTTTATTGTGCTTTTTATGCATTCCTTGTTGTCTGTTTACTGACAAGCTTATCTCAACATTCTCACTGCAGGATCGAGGAAAGTCTTTTTGTCACTAATGCTCTTGTCTGCTTCGATCTGATTTCCTTTGTTTTAACCGTACTTTCATCACTGCTGTTCGCAATGGCATTGTAAACGTAACTCTTGTTATGCTGTCGCTTAATCATACAATTTCCAATGTACTTCACAACTTCCTTGTACTTATACTCCACACATTTATTCATAAACCCAAAGATCCAATAAGTCTTGCTATAATTTCCTGTCTTCTGTGTCCCTCTCTCCTTAAACGGGGAGGTTATATTTACCAGTCCTTCCTCACTCCAAAGTTTCCTGAAAGAGCACCAGCAATGCCTCCATAATTACCTTCGATATCTCGTTAGAACTACGAGCTGTTGTCTAATTCGTCTTGCTGATTGATTCAACTTCACCTTCCCTAGCACCTTCTCCTTACTGAGGTCAGTATACTCACGTCTATACCCTGACTGTTATGAAGTTCTGGCATTTTACTGGTGTTTTCAACCGTGAAGACTGATGTAAAGTATCTATTCAATTCCTCTGCCATTCCATTGCTTCCCATAACTACTCAAGCCTCATTTTCCAACAGCCCTGTGTTTGTTTTTTACTCCCTGTCTTCCTTGTTATATATCCAACAATTGCTTTCCATATTCTTTTACACGATTAAGAAGCGTAATATCATATTTCATCCCCTCCTCCCATTTGCTGTTATTAGCTATCCGTGCTCGAATTTGTAAACTTCGTAATCCTTTGTATTCCCAATAATCTTCACCACATTGTGTGTATTTTCTTTTGTTTTTATGCTTTCCCTGAATTCGTCATCACTCGCGGCTGATTTGTCTTCTGCTGAATATTGTTCTTCTTATTTGGGATGAATTTCTGATGTGCTGCTGAATTATCCCCAGAAACTCCTGTCATTGCTGCTTCACCATCTTCCCGTGCTCAGCTTCCCTTCCAACTAACTCTGGCCATCTGCTCCCTCGTGTCTTGTAGTTACATTACTCAATTATAAGACATCACATCCAAATGTGGTCAATAGATGTAAACAGAAGGAAGGAAGTCTGAGGCATGAGACAGAAAGAACGATTGGACGATGTATCAATTAGATTAAAACAGAAATCGAGAGACAGAGAGAGAGAGAACATATAGACATGGAGATATAAAAATAGAGAAGTCTACATGACTGATAGATATAGATGTACTTCTGTACTTGGTTTGACAATTCCTGTGTGTTGTGGTCCTTTGTACAGTGTCTGTGCAACAGATTAATATGTTGAAATGTGGGTCTGATGCCAGAACTTTTATCTCCATCAATATGACAGGCAACAGCTGTTGACAGAACCCAGCAGGTCAATGTATATGTTTCCCGGCAGAAAATTGCTTAACTGAAATAAATTGGAACACAAGAACCAGGAATTTATAACATACATCCTGATAAGAATTAGAGATTAAGTCTGGGAATGCAGGGAAGAGGCAGGAGGCAGAGTGTACGTTGAAAGAAGGGAACAGAACATCTCAGATGAAGACTAAATAACATGTTAACGTTTTATAAATTTTGTACATCACATGCATCATTTTTATTAAATATGTCTCTCTTGTTCATTCTGAATATGGTACACACATACGAACAGTCTTATGTATCTGCACGCACACATGCACACACACACACTTCCACACACACCCACAACACAGACACACTCACTCACACACACAGACACCCTCACACACACAGACACACGCACAGACACCCACACACACAGACGCGCACTCACACATAGAGACACACATGCAAACACCCACACACACTCTCACACACAGAGACACACAGACACACACACTCACCCACGCACAGACACACACAGACACACACGCACTCACACACACACAGATACACACACACACACACACACACAGGAACACACACACACTGATCAATCATTGTTCAGCCATTCCATTTCAAATTATCCTGTTTTATTTACATTGTCACTTGTAATTCCTTCATCCGAATATATTCGGTTTCTTTCTCTACACTTGATTTTATTCTGTCTGTCAAGAAGACATTGGGGACTTGGGGGATGTAACTTTATTCCTCATCAGTCTCCACAGTCACTGTCTTCTGTTTCTTAGCCCATGGAAAATACATACTGTGTCTGACCCTTGAATCCCGATAAGCAGGTCACTTTTTTTTAGATTACATACAGTATGGAAACAGGCCCTTTGGCCCAACAAGTCCACATTGACCGTCTGAAGAGTAACCCACCCAGACCTATTCCCCTACCCTCTATTCACCCCTGACACTATGGGCAATTTAGCATGGCAAATTCACCTAACCTGCATATCTTTGGACTGCGGGATGAAACCGTAGCACCCGGAGAAAACCCACGCAGACACGGCGACAATGTGCAAACGCCACACAGACAGTTGGTCAATGCTGTTCAGTAAACAAGACATGTACTTTTGTGCTACATCAGATATAAAAAAGAAAAGGCAAACAAACTGTGCAATAAGATGTTTCCACCTTTGCAAGCAAATTATTCAATTACGTTGTGTAAACGATAATTAACTGATAAAAGTTATGAGAGTATAATCCAGCGAAATACGTAGCACAGCGAGAGAATAACAAGCAATTACATTTCAACTTGAGGGTTCTGGACTAACATTTATTATGTCCAGAAAAAAGATGGTAATTTTATGAGAAATTGCATTTTCCCCATTTTATGTAATTCCCAATAGTTCACATTTCAGTGTGGAGACCCCATGTTGGTTGAGAGGGAGCTCCAGGCTCTGAATGAATTCTCACCGTCTCAATGTGCAGCTGGTGTGTGTCTCTGCACTGTTCATAAATCTATCAGCAGCCTTAATGCCTTACTTCTGAAATAGTTTGTCATTCCCACCAGCTTCTGACCTCTATAGGAGTACAATAATGTCTCCTCGGAGATAGAAGGCGTTTCCTTGAGCCTTGACAGAAACCATTCACTTTTCCCCCTCACGTTCAGCAAACCTAGTTAAAGTGACACATATGTACCACGAGCAAAGGAACCAGGAGGAACAACATAGAGCAGTCTATTTGTGTAGACTCTGCTTCACTCTTTGTCATGTTGGGGCATCAAAGATATCTTCCTATTTCTGTACACGTGGTTTGATAGGCTGAATGGCCACGTCCTGGTCATCTGGAAGCAGCTCAAGGACCTGACTTGGCGACTCCGGTTCCTGTTTAACATCTTGATGTGCTGACTACACTCCTTCCCTCCTTGTGTAATAGGTAGGAGGGTCTGAATTGGCTACCCCTATTCTTATCCAATAGTTTCAATGGATTCAATAGCGTCCTTGTATTCTGTTGAAACCACGTTTCGGGCAGAAGCTTATGCTCAGAAACGGCGATTCTCCTGCTCCTCGGATGGTGCCTGACCTGCTGTGCTTTTACAGCGCTACACTCTCGAGTCTTCAGTCAGTGAATGGTCTCCTCTATTTCTGTGCACCAGGTTATCGGAATAAATGAACTCCAAATGGTCCTGTCTTGCAGTTTTGAGGAACTGAATGGAACATAGGAACGTAGGACTGAGGACACATTAAGCCTTGTCAACTAGGCAGTAAGGTCGTGGCTGATCTGGATGTGTTCTCAACCCCACTCCCATATCTGTAGTTCATTGTCCTTTACTGCCCAATATCTAAATGCTTTGACTAAATGCAAACACACAGGCACCACAAACTTCTGGGAAGAGCATTCCCACTCAAACAACCCATTGTGAAATTCTCCTCTTCCGTGTTCAGACTGGGGCTGGATGGACCACTGTTTCATTTTCTAGTCCCGTTCCTCCATTGATCATGATAAATTTTAAATGTAACTCGGTTGGTGATATGACCAATGATATAGGTCTCAGACTAGGTCAGGTTCTTTGCTGGGGACAAGTCAGCTCGATATCTTACATTTGCAAAAATAATTCATCAAAGCAAAGTTACTCAAAGCTAAGATGAAAAAATAAATGGCAAACAGTTTGGACAAATACGTACATTGATATTTATCTTTGAATGCATACTGAGATGCAGTCTGTGCATACACACAGACACACACACACTAAGACATACACAGTGTCTCACACACGCAAGTGCACACAGACACACACATACACATACCTAAATACAAGCAGGAAAAAAAGCTGCAAAATATCAGCTTGAAAGAGCTTTGTCCAAGCAAGAGTTAAACTCAAGACAAAAGTAAAATAATGAAATGTTATTCTGCTTCTGAGGTTGTTCTGCTCACACAAGCAGGATTTATTCCTGGAACAGTCGGATTTGGTTGAATTACCTTTGATTTTAGGCAGTGGGGAGATGCCAATGATTCCTCAACAGTAATCCTACATGAATGATAAAGATGACTGAACGGTTTTCACCTCACATACATTGCTGCGAGAAGGAACAAGGAAAGAGAGGTAGCAATAAGCAGTGGCTTCTCCAGCATGTTGCATTTTCTCCATCTCGGAGCAGAAATATACAATAATGTTATCTCAACACCAAACTGGACCACGTGAGGCCTCCTTGGACATTCTCGGAACTGTAGGACTATGTCCCTGTTCTCTGCTCCATGTAGGAGTTTTAATGAAGTTACGTTTGTATGTGTCCTCATATTTTTGTCCAATAAAATCATGCCTTCATAGTATTTGTTTTCTTATACTATGAAAAGAGTATATAACATATACATGTTGTTTTCTTAAATTTGAATCCTCAGTTCGAGACTCATATACCAGAGACAATGTCCATAGGCTATGCATCAGATACAATCTCCTCAATATCTTATACAGTTCAATACGAACGCCTCTCATTCTCAACCCTGAAGTGCTCTCGCCTTATAGAGGTTTAAAACATTATGAGGAGAAAAGAAATGGTGAAGATCCAAGAACATTTTCCTAGCTTAGGGCAGACCACAATTAGAGCACATAGATTGAAGGTGAGGGGAGAAACATATAAAAGGGACAAAAGTGGTAACTTTTCACAGAGTGTATAGAGTGAACTGCTAGAGGAAATGTTGGAGGCTGGGACAGCTACAGCATTTTTAGCCATTTGAATGAAGCCATTTGAGTGAACACGAAGGTTTTATGGGATATGGGCCAAGTGCTGGCAAATGGAACTTGATTAATTTAGGACATCTGGTCGGCATGGACATGGTGCAGTGAAGAGTCTGTTTCCGTGCTGTATGACAGGATAAGGCTTTCTCTCCAGGAGCAAGTGCAGTGAAACATATTCGCAAAATATTCTAAAGCTATTGAGTATATTTATTTTTCAGTTTATGGAATCATCACTGCCTACAGTACATCAGATGTTGACTCAGAAATCCACTGTACAGATGCAGTAAAACATCCTGATAGCCTTTTCATGAAGTAATATTTCAATCTACCTTCCTAATTACTTGTTGCATCTGCATACTAACCCCGTGTGATGTATGTACCCGGGTGAACAAATGCCTTTCTACAACTGAGTTTTGTGATCTCTCTTCTTTGAATTCGATTACTGTTGTTTTCCCCTTCTGCCACAGCACAAACTTCGGTACCCCATGTTATCCTGTTTCTGCTGAAGGTTTGCACACTAACCTTCCCTGTCTATATCACATTACAGACTCTCTACCTCCACTTTACATCTTATCGAATCTTAGTGGTTGAGCCAATTGATTTCCATTCAATCAGTTCCCACACGCAAATCATTGACAGATTCTAAATAGCTTTTGATGTTGCACTGATCTCTGAGGCACTTCACCAAGTTAAAAATTTCCAACCTGAAAATACACATGTCTCCCGACTATCTATTTCCTTATAGTTACCCATGACTCCCCTGTTCCTGTGTAGCAATCTAGAAAGTAGGTGTGACCTCCTCTTGCGCTGCGTAATGTACTGAAATGGCTGAAGAGCTTCATCCTATTTCTTTATAATTACTTACAGGTGCAGATCGATCCTGAATGGCTGAATGCGATCTTCCTCACCTTCTGTAACAGCATCGCGGGGTTGAGTGAGTGAACAACACATGAAGCAAGAGCAGCAGGTGGCCATTCAGCCCCTCGAGCCTGCTGCACAATTC
Source organism: Chiloscyllium punctatum (assembly GCF_047496795.1). Classification (NCBI taxonomy): domain Eukaryota; kingdom Metazoa; phylum Chordata; class Chondrichthyes; order Orectolobiformes; family Hemiscylliidae; genus Chiloscyllium; species Chiloscyllium punctatum. Next base: position 69,200,960 of record NC_092768.1, on the reverse strand, counting down.
AGAATGTCCATTGTTGATGTGATAGTAATTAAGCATCCCTTTCCTGTCTGTTCCCAACAATCATTGATTCTCTTGTTCATCAACGATCTATATAACTCCTCCTTGAGTGTTTTCATTAACCCAGTCTTCACTGATCCTTGGGCAGGAGAAGACCACATACCATACAATCCTAAAGAAAAAGGAACATCCCTTTCCCAGTCTGAAATAGGAATGCCCTTATTCTCAAAATGAGTTCCCCTCAAACCAATCATTATTCTTTTGACACAACGGTTTGGAACAGATATAGACCATTCAGCCCCTCTAAGCTCCCCAAATTTCCATTAACCCTCAACAATCAAATACTGATCAGATTAACCTCCACTGAAGTTAAAGGAATTCCAGGTACAATATTTTCACAAGAGTTCAAGATATTAGAACAGCGAACATTGAACAGGACAGCACAGTAAGAGCACTTCAGCCCTCAATGGTGTGCCAACCTTTTATCCTACTCTAAGATTAAACTAAACTGCAGAGCCTTCATCCTATTATCATCTATGTGCTTATCCAAGAGTTACTTGAATGTCCCTAATGTAGCTAATTCTACGACCACTGCTGGCACTGCATTCCACGCACCTATCACTACCTGTGTAAACAACCTGCCTCTTGACATCTCCCCAAAACCCTCTTCCAATCACATTAAAATTATGTTTTCCTCGTGTTAGCCATTTCTACCCTATGAAAAAGAATCTACTAATCCATTCTATCCGTGCCTCTCATCATCTTGCACACCTCTATCAAGTCACCGTTCATCCTTCTTTACTCTAATGAGAAAAGCTAAAGCTCCCTCAAACCATCTTCATAAGACATGCCCTACAGGACAGGCAACGTGCTGGGAACTCCCGTCTGCACCCTCTCTAAAACTTCCACATCCTTCCTTTAATGGGGCGAACAGAACTCAACACAATATTCCAAGTGTGGTCTAACCAGGCCTCTATGCAGCTGAAGCATAACCTCGCAGCTCTAAACTCAATCCCCCAGCTTATGAAAGCCAACACATCATACACATTCTTACCTTGAGGGCTTTGGCAACTTTGAGGAATCTACAGACGTGGACCCCAACATCTCTTTGTTCCTCCACACTGCCAAGATGCCTACCTTTAACCCTGTAATCTGCATTCAAATTCAACCTTTGAAAGCTCTCTCCTGAATATGGGAAAATAGAGCAGAATAAGGCCAATTAGCCCATTGGATGTGCTGTGCCATTGGATTACAGCTGAACTGTTTCTCACCTACATTCTCCTGCCTTCACCAAATGATCACTGATTCCCAAATTAATGAAAAGCTTATTCAACTCTATCTTAAAGAAACTGTGTGCATGAGTGTGTGTGTTTGTTTGTGTGTCCATATCTGTATGTATATGTGTTGTGTGTTTAACTTGTCTGTGTATGTTTGTGTGTATCTCCGTGAGATGATATCCTGCCGTTTTTTGGGGTAAATCCATTGAAATTGAGATCAACCCCTCACCACCACCCCTCCCCCACACCTCTACGTCTGTCCCTGTTTAGTTTATAGTTATACAATGCCACCTTCTGCTAGCCTCCCCATGCCTTTGCACTAGTGTCAGGTTTTTTTTTGTTTCTTTCAGAGGACATCAAATACTGTCAATCTTTCACATTGCATGGCTGTTTGGTTTTTCAAATAACGTCTTTGGAAGCACAGAGCAGTTTCGTCTGATACCTAACGATATCGTTCCTGAGATATTACCACCACCACTGTGTCCATTTCAGGATTTTCAATCTTTTCTCATTTATAATTTGTAGGAGTATATTATAAAACATGTCAAAATAATGAACGTGAAATACATTCATTGCATTGACTTACAAATTGTTCCGTCAATCTTGCTTGGATGCATTTGCAATGGAAATACACTTTAATTTGCGCACTCTGTGTCATGAATAATCTTCAAAGACAAATCACTTCCACACTGCAGAGCGACCATAGACATAACTTTACATGAACATTCTCCACTCTAAGGGTCCTTAGTACGAATACAATCCTCCATATACCAAACTGTGTTTGTGTGCGTGTGCAGATGGTTCTGTCAGTTTGGACGGCGCTATGAGATGCCTCCCTCCCCCTCCCTCCCAGACTGAATCCCCTGATGGTTGTCACCCTGCGGTGCTGTCAACGCAGAGGAGTGTGAAGGCCAGCAGAGAGGGACATTGCATCACTTTAAACACCAGAGAGGCTGACAGATCCACTGTGCACAAGGACACACAGATACACACAGAGACGAATACAGGCACGCAGACAAAATGCAGAGATGAAAACAGATACGCAAATACACAAAGAGACAAATACAGACACACAGAGATGAATGCAGATGCACAGGCGCACACAGAGATGAATACAGACGTGCAGCGACACACAGAAACAAATACAGGCACACAGATACACACAGAGACAAATACAGACAGGAAGATACACACAGAGACAAATATAGACACGCAGATACACACAACGACAAATAGACTCACACAGGTGCCCACAGGGATGAATACAGACGCAAGGATACACACAGAGATGAACACAGACCCGCAGCTACACACAGAGATGAATACAGACACACAGATACTCACACATGAACACAGGCATGCAGATAGACATAGAGACGAATACACACACGCAGATACAGACATGAATGCAAACACGCAGTTGCACACAGAGACAGATGCAGACACGCAGATACACACAGAGACACGCAGATAGACAGAGAGACGGATAGAGGCACACAGATACACGTAAGAAGAATACATACATGCAGATATCAACAGAGACAAACGCAAACATGCAGATACACACAGAGACGAATAGAGTCACACAGATGCCCACAGAGACGAATAAAGACACGCAGATACACAGAAAGACAAATATAGACACGCAGATACACACAGAGATGAATAAAGTCACACAGATAACAACAGAGACGAATACAAATACACGTATACACACAGAGTTGAATACAGATAAACTGATATACACAGAGACAAAAACAGACGTGCTGATGCACACAGAGACACACAGATACACGCAGAGATGGATAGAGACACGCGCATACACACAGAGTTGAATACCGATAGTCTGGTGCACACAGAGATGAATACAGACATGCAGCTGCACACAGACATAAATACAGGCATGCAGATACACACAGAGACAATTACAGACATGCAGATACACACAGAGACAAATACAGACATGCAGATATACACAGCGATGAATGCAGAAACGCAGATACACACAGTGAAAAAATCAGACATGCAGAGACACACAGAGATGAATATAGATGCACAGACACACACGGAGACTGATGCAATAGCACATATACAGACACACATGGACAAATTCCTGAAGAAGGGCTCATGCCCTAAACATCGATTCTCCTGCTCCTTGGATGCTGCCTGACCTGCTGCGCTTTTCCAGCAACACATTTTCAGCACACATAGACAAATGCCGATACACAGATGCACATGCGCAAACAGATACCCAGTCATCAATACAGACGCACTACACCCAGTGCCACACCGACGTTTAAATAGACATTGGGAATCTGCCAGTGTTTACTTTTCATGTGGTGACTTTCTCAATATTTCACTCACTCTGTGTGGCTTGTGTCGACCTTTCTGCTGTTCCATAGATAATTCTCTGCATTCTCTCGAGAGCTTCCACCTCTTTCCTTTAATGAGGTGACTAGAACACGGTATTACAAGTGTGGTGTTATGACACGGCGATGAAACATTCTGTGAATGAAACCAAACACTCAGAAAAGCTCACCTCGCTCATAATCTGTTAAAGTCGAGTGACAGAGAGCTCACAAATTCCGCTACTTAACAGGAAATAATATCAATGTATCCCTTAATTCTAAAAGTGAACATTGAACAACAACAGTTATTCCCAACTCGAAGTTTCACTTACTCTGAACTTTTTGTTATCTTTCTCCATCTTTTACAATATAATCTTCCAATTAAAGAAAAACTGTATTACAATTACTTAAACCAGACAGTGGCTGTAGTCTCCAATGCCCTCCTTCTTTCCACTGAATATCTCCCTGGGTCATGTTCTGTCTTTTAATGCAAGGATATTTCGTTCAAAAAATGAATCTTACACAGAGAATGTTGTTCATGGCAGACTATCACGATGGTAGTTTACTCTCTGTCTAACTTCCAAAATGCGTGCCTCTTTATTCCCTCAACATCAGCTCATCTCCTTGGTTTGATGTTGACAAAACAATAAATTTAAAATCGATTGGGTTTAGTATAGTGGGACATTATTTAAACTTGGTTGTTTAAATTCGAATAGTTGTTAAAAGAGCAACCAAAGCTCAACATATCTGTTTCACAGCCAGATGTTACATAGTTTCAGTACAGTAAACTCTGAAAATATTAGCTAGTCATATGACAAGTACCTGCAAGCTCTCAATGCAGAACAACATTCAACTTTATCACAGTGGGTTAAACAGTGGGATTATAGAGCTGCAGCATAACCTCATAGCTCTGAAACTGATCTCCCCGGCTGTGAAAGCCAACACATCATATGCTTTCTAAACAACAGCACCAACCTGGATGGCAACTTTGAGGATCTATAGACATGGACCCAAGACCCCGCCGTTCTAGATTTATCTCGATCTGTCACTCATCAGCTCAGTTATGTCAATGTCCTGTTGTAACCTAGAACAGCCCTCCACACTAACCACCAACTCCACCAAAGTTCGTGACATCGGCGAACCTATGAACCCACCATTCCAATTCATCATCTACTCTCTTATAAAAACAATCACAAAGAGCAGAGGTCCCAGAACAGATCACCAATTAGTCACCAAGCTCCAGGCGGGATCTGTTCCATCTACCACCACCTTGTGTCTTCTGTGGGCCAGCCAATTCTGCATCCAGACATCCAGACCTCCCTGTAAGCCATGCCTCATAATCTTGTGAATGAGCTTACGGTGGGTAACTTTATCAAACGCCTTGTTAAAATTCATATATACCGCATCCACTGCTCTAATTCATCAACGTGTTTTGTCACATCCTAAAGGAATTCAATAAGATTTATGAGGCATGACCTGCTCCTCACAAAGCCATGTTGACTGTCTCTAATCATTTATAATTTTCCAAGTATTCATAAATCCTGTCTCTCAAATCCTCTCCAATACTTTGCCCGTTACTGGTGTAAGACTGGTTGGCCAATAATTCCCAGGATTAACCCTATTCCATGTCTTGAACCAGGCATTAACTTTTGCCAGCCTCCTGTCATCTGGCACGACTCCAGTGTACAGTGAGAATGCAAATATCATTGCAAAATGCGCAGCTTCCTGTAGTATCCTAGGGCATATCCTGTTTAGCCAAATAAATTTATCTATCCATGTATTTCTCAAAGTTATCAACACATCCTCCTGTTCTAGCATATCCACCTGTTTCATGCTGTCCTCAGAAGCGTCAAGTTTCCTCTCATTAGTGAAAACTGAAGCATACCTTCATTAAGAACCTCCCCTGCCTCCTCCGACTCCTGGCGCAAGTTCCCTCCACTATCACTGATCAGCCCTACTCTGCCATCCTCTTGTTCCTAACATAAGTGTAGAACGTCTTAGGTTTTACCTTAATTCTACCCGCCAAGCCTTTATCATGCACACTTTTACCTCTCCTGAGTTCATTCTTCAGTTCCACCCTGGTTATCTTGCAACCTTCTAGAGCACTGTCTAACCCTTGCCTCCTCAACCTTATGTATGGTGGATGAGAGCAATAGGCCCGCTGGGAACATCAGGCAGCAGACGATCAGGGTGATAGAGCAACACATGCCATGTCTAAACGGCTCAGAGTAAACCCTTCAGTCCACACGGTGTCACTAAATCCTGTAATCCCTCTGTATTTCAATAAAATGCTGCCTGCCGTTCTTCATGGAAGAAAATGACAGGTTATATATGACGTTAAATCCCACCTGCCAAACTTTTATCCATTGATTAACTTGTCCATATCCATTTACAGACTCTACAACTTCCATTGATTATTTAATTTCCTGCTTATCTTAGTTCCATTGGCAAACTTCGTTACAGTACATTTGTTCCACTCCTTTAGATCATTGATATAGATGGTAAATAGCTGAGGACCCTGCTCTGGTCACTGTGTGACCCTACTGGTTACATTCTTTTAAACTGATTAAATCTGATTGATCCGGAGTGCCTGCTTTCTGTCCGATAACCAGTCCTCCTCCATTCCTGTGTAACACATTCGAAGTGCTGAATAAGGACGAGGAACATCAGTCAGCAATCCAGCCCCTCCAGCCTGCTCCACCATTGAAAACAATCATTTCTGATGCCAGCCTGCTCCACCATTGAATACAATCATGGCTGATGTCAGCCTGCTCCATCATTGAATACAATCATGGCTGATGTCAGTGCTCTCCACCAATGAATGCAATCATATGTGATGTCAGCCTGCTCCACCACTGAATACAATTATATCTGATGCCAGCTCTTTCCACTATTGAATACAATCATATCTGATGTTAGCCTGTTCCATCATTGAATACAATCATATCTGATGTCAGCCGCTCCACTATTGAATACAATCATATGTGAAATCAGCTTGCTCCAACATTGAATATAATCATGGCTGATGTCATTTTGGTCTCAGTCCCACTTTCCGGCCCACTCTCCATATCCCTTCAGTTACTCAATATCCCAGCATCCACTGCACTCTGGAACAGTGAATTACACTGGTTTACAATCTTTTGATAGAAGTTCTCTCATCACTGTTTTAATTCATCTCCACTTATCCTAAAACTCTGATCTCTTGTTGTAGATTGCCTCACATGAGGAAATACCCAATGCATGTCGACATTATCAATTACCTTTAGCATTGTCCAGTCCTAAGAGATATCTCCTCCCATTTTTCTACACTCCACAGAGTATAGGCCTGAATTGCTCAATCTCTATTCAGAGGACAAACTCCTTATCTCTGGAATCAGTCTAGTAAACCTCTTCTGATCTGCCTCCATGGTAATTACATCCTTCCTGCAGTCAGGACACCAAAACTATACACAGTACTCAATTGCGATCTCACAAATACCTGGCATTATTGTAGAAACACGTCCCTCGCTTTATAATCTATTCTTTCAGAAATAAATGCCAAATTTGCAGTCGCCTTTCTCATTATCTACTAGGAGAAAGTTAGGACTGCAGATGCTGGATATCAGAGCTGAAAATGTGTTGTTGGAAAAGCGCAGCAGGTCAGGCAGCATCCAGGGAACAGGAGAATTGATGTTTCTGGTACAAGCCCTTCATCAGGAATGAGGGCTTCCTGAAGAAGGGCTTATGCCCAGAACGTCGATTCTCCTGTTCCCTGGATGCTGCCTGACCTGCTGCGCTTTTCCAGCAATACATTTTCAGCTCATTATCTGCTACACCTGCATCTGTGTTTTTTGCAATATGGATGAGGGTACCAGATCCCTCTGTACCTAAGCACTACATAGTTTCCCTCTGTTTGGATAGTAAGTTGCCTTTCTGTTACACAGACCAAAACGGCTTCATACTTTTCATTGTTTCATTTCATCTGCCAAATAATGGCCCAACCTATCCTTAACCATTCATTACAATTTATCACCTGAGTCAGTTTCTTCTGAAAAACTGATTATAGCATGTCCATCCCCTCAAATAAGTGATAGTATTGATTGTTAATTGTTAGGGTCTGGGGACTGAGCCCTCTGGTATTTTTGGAAAGAGAAAATGAACCAGTTATTCCATCTCACTGCAATTCTTTGTTTCGCCAATCCTATATCCAAGCGAATAAATTACTTCTAACCATATGCGATGTTATTCTGCAGATTGATCTTTAGTGCACACCTTGTCAATGTCTTCTGCAAGTCCTGATTTTACATCTCCAGGATCCCCATTATGCAGCTTGCTTGTCACACTCTGAAAGAATCAAATAAATAATGAAAATACGATTTATCCTTTGTAAAAGTATGTTGATTCTGATAGATTGTGGCTTGACTCGGCAAATGTCCTTTCATTAATTCCTGAATAAACGATTTTAACAATTTTCTTAAATTAAAGCAGTTTTCTCACTACTTTATATTCCATCGTGAATGTGATCAGGTTGAATTCTCACCTTTATATATTCTCCTCGTTCCCTCCAATCCTGTATAATTGACACATGGTGTGAAATGACCTACTCTGGTTGCTGTGTAAGAGGCATGAGTGGCTGAATGGACTCTTTATCTTCCCTGTGCACAAAATCAATGGGCTGATATCAAAACAAAATCAAACAAAACATCGATTAAACTGAGCTGAACCAATGCAAATTAAATTAAATTACATGAAGTTGCAACACCCAGCACAATCCTACCAAAGTTCCCCATCACCGGTAGCATGTGTTGCCATACCCGTCTTTTTTCAGAATTCTTCCTCTCAGAGCCCTCACTGTTACATAAATGTCCTGACCAATATAGCCAACAAAACCATGTCTATATGGTTAAAATAGGGCCGCCACGTCCGATAACAATGTTCATTTTTCTGATGCCCATACTAGTAAGGAATTCCAGGGGGGTGGGCTCCATAACTAATTTACACCACGATCAGAGTCCTGGGAGTGTTCCTGGAACCCAGTTCATCAGAATGTTCTTCCTCGCACAAAATGAAAGAATACGAAACAATTTATTCCTATGCAAGTCCAAAGAGGGAAGGTTCAGTGAACCCAAGAGGAGGGTTCGCCTTGACCTCGGTTCCCAAAACCCCTTCCAAAACACTTGCTATAGTGCACCAATACCTACGAAGCTTGTGGCATGATCACAAGCAATAAGTAAGTATACCAACATCGATTGTACATTTGGGGCATATTGGGGACGCTCCTGTCTTAAATGTGACAAGCTGCTCCGGTGTCAATTAAACCCTGCAGAGTACCTTCAACTGCATAGCCTCCGTCCTATTGCAAATTGAAATCTTCCTTACGGTCTCCCAAACACCTTCCCACTCCTCTGGTGAGATCTCCACCCACAATTCCTGAGCCCAGATTCCATGCAGCCGCTCTATATCGTTTGAGACACTACCTCTTAATAAAGGATAGAGGGTGCTGACCGAGAGAGCACCTATGGACTGAAGCACTCTTCCCTCCATTTCCGACCTATGGGGACTAACCATTAATGTAGTCGTTTTTTATGTCTAAAGTTCCTCATCTAAAAGTAATGAAAGTTGCCCTTCCAAGATAACTCATATTTCTGGCTCAGCTGCTCGAAAACCACCATGACCACCACGTCAAATAATTCTCCCAAACAGGAAACTCCTCTGGACTCTCAGAGCCAAAAGCCATAATCCATCAATCCCAGCTGGGATCCGACCAATCCTACAATGGGAATAAAAAGGGAAGTTTATTTTTGTAAATTGCCCTCACTTTGTCCCATCATTTTCCAGGCTTTAACTATTTTAAGGGCAATTGGATTTCTGCAATGGTTCATAACAATCCTCGTCTTGTCCATGAACAACAGATTAATGAGGGGACATTTTGCCTGGGATGCCTCAATGTCCAGCCAAACTGACCGCAGGTCTTTGCAAGCTCAATCAGCCACATACGACTGCAGGGAACCTCGTTGGTATTTCTTAAAGTCCAGAAAATTCACACCCTTCATCTCCCGCAGAAATTGCAATTTGGCGAGCTTCATAAGAGGCCACCTGTGGTGCCAGGTAAACAAGCTTAACCAACTGTAAAGCCTCCATAGCACCGACCTGGAGAGCATCAAAAGGACCATTTGCATGGGATAGAACAAACGAGGAAGTGCACTCATTTTAACCGGAGGTATTCTACCTTACCAGGATATTGGAATATCTTCCCAGAGTCGAAGGTCCTGTTTTATCTTCTCGAGCACTTGCACGAAGTTTGCTTTATATAATTGACAGAAGGCTCGTGTGGTAAAAATGCCTAAATAGTGGAGACCTTCTTGTGACCATCTGAAAGGGAATCAGATTGCACCCCCCATGATCAGGTACTCGAATAACACCCAACAGGCATGGCGTCCGATTTCATAAAATTGATGTTATACCCCAAGATAGATTCAAATAAATCAATCACTTCTTTAAAACGGGGCAAAGATATCATCAGGTTAGGTCGAGAGTGAAGAACGTCATCTGTGTAAGGATGATGTCATGCCTTCCTGACCCTACCACCCGTTCAGTTATAGTGGGGCCCCTCTGGGTGGCCTCTGCCAACGGCTCAATCACCAATACAAATAATAATGGCGAAAGGGGCACCTTTGCCAATGCTAAAATTATACCATTAGACCTTATACCATTAGTGAGAACTCCTGTCGCTGTTGCGTCACGATATAATTCTGCCATCCAACAGGAAAAGACACCTCCAAGGCAAAACAGTTCCAAGACATAAAAGAGGTACGGCCACTACACCCAAGTAAATGCTTTCTCTGCATCCAGCGAGACTACCAAACCTGGAATCGACCTTGCTGGCACACCTGAACCATATTTTGCACTCTCCTAATATTAACAGGGGACCTGTGACTCTTAATAAAACCTGTTTGGTCCTCTTTCACAATGAAGGACAAGATCTTCTCCAGCCTCAACGCTAGTATTTTCGACAAAAATTTTAAATTCTACGTTTAATAATTGTATAGGCCTATACGAATAGGCAATCCACTGGGGCTTTCCCTCTCTTGAGAATAAGAGAAATGTTTGCTTCTCTCTGAGAGGATGGGAGGCAGTTCTGTCCAGAGGAATAATTGAATCTATGCAACATTGGCCCAGCCATCATGTCTATGAACTCCTAATAAATCTCACTCCATCAGCCATCTGGCCGATCGGTCTGCCACTCTGGAGCTGCCTTACCGCATCCTGTATCTCTTGGTTATCACGGGGCATTCAAAAGAGACTCCTTCTCTGAAGTTATACCTGGGAGGTCCAGGGTCTTAAAATGACTCCGTTTTCACCAATCTGTCCGCACAATCCTCTGACTGGAGCAACCCAGAGTAGAACTTTCTGAATGCTGCATTGACCCTTTTGGGACGGCAGGTGATAGTACCAGCACCCCCTCTAATGGATGTAATAGATTGGGGGCACTCTTCTTTCTGGCCAAGTGCGCCAAATACCTTCACAGTTTAGCACCATACTCGAATAACCTCTGTTTCGCAAAGGAAATCTCCCTGTTTGTGGTCTGGGTGAGCGCAGTGTTCAGAGCAGCCCGGAGGGCCGTAATCTCCTGCAACTTAGTTGCAGACAGTCTGTCAAAGAATGCTGTCTCAGCTTCCTTCAGCCAAGCCTTGAGCATACGCTACTGCTGTCCCTTCTGCTGCTTCCAAGTCACCGAGTAAGAAATAATCAAACCCCTTGCATAGGCCTTGGCAGTCTTCCAGAACACAGATGGATTACTGGCCGTACCCAAGTTAATGTCCCATTAAAAACTTCAATTCCCGCGAAAAGTACTCAATGAATTTGCTATCTTTCAGGAGGCAAGGACCCATGCGCCAGTGCTGCAGCCTGTCCCATCGCCATCAGCCTTAACATCCACGTACACTGCTGCATGATCAGAATTTTGCAGGGCAGCATCGAATTTAAAAAGTCCAATGGGGCAAAAAATATGTCAATCCTGGTATAGCACTTACGTGGGTTAGAATAAAAGGTGAAGCCCCTACCTACAGGGTGAAGACATCTCAACTGTTCACCAACACAGCTCCCTGTTCAGGTCCACCAGCTTCCTTAATGGCTGGGAAATATCCGCGAGACCCCTTGACATCCTATCTACGTCAGGGTCCATAAGTCGGTTAAAGTCTCCCCTTTAATTGTACAATGTTCCCCAAGGGTCATCAACCTGGAGTGCGAATTTGAGGGGTTTTGGTGGGGCAATATTATACAATGTCCCATATTCCTCTCCATGTATTAAAGCTTTAAGGATCAGATACCACTCACGTTCGTCATTAATTTGGTCAAACAACTGAAGCCGAAGGTTTGTATGAATGAGTGAAGCTACTCCTCTTCTTTTCGAATTAAAGGATGAAATAAATACCGGACCGAACCTTCCCTGCTGTAACTTTAAGCGCTCCTATATCAGTTAGATGTGTTTCTTGCAGCAAGGCCTCATTGACCCCTTCCTTTCTGAGGCTTGAAAGTATCTTCTTCTCTTAATGAGTGAGTGACTCTCCTTAAGGTTCCACGTGCACCATTAAACAAGCAGTTAGCCATAACTATCCGAAGCAGCCCATGACCTATTAAAAAAAGTCCAATGGGGCAAAAAATATGTCAATCCTGGTATAGCACTTACGTGGGTTAGAAAAAAAGGTGAAGCCCCTACCTTCAGGGTGAAGACATCTCAAACGTCCACCAAGGCAGCTCCCTGTTCAGGTCCACCAGCTGCCTTGATGGGGCAGGCTTGATGGAGTAGAACCCATTTATAGCACGTCAAGTGAAAGCAGTAAACAGTTCATACCAACTTGAAACTATAACTACAATAACAACCAAATCAAAACTTCTCACAAATATTTCTAAAATGAGCCAACATATAACACAAATAAGTGGAGAGATCCCCCCTTCCTACAGAGGGTGTACATATTACCCATTAATCCCCCATGGATCTTCCGAGCTGAAGCCGCTCATCAAATCTAGGCAAAACAATGTTTTCAAAAGTTGCATGCGTCTTACAACAAGAAAATTAAATCCATCCCATCCATAATTTGACATCAGGCAGTCCGGGTGAAACAAAATGTAACCACCCCCACCATCGCTAAACCCACTTTCTGATTCAGTGGTAAATGAGAGCAATGAAAAGAAGTTGATGAGCTGGCCATTTTCTTCTCGTTCTGGCAGCCCGACCAGGCTGATGTTCTTCTGATGGCCCTGATTTTCGAGGTCGTTGACCTACTCTACTAAGGCCCTTAGCTACCATTCCAGGGCTTCGACACGACCCGCCGAGGATTTTGCCATGGTTTCCAAAGCCGCGATCCGCTGTTCCACCTCGACGATGCACGGCCCGAGACGCTGGGTCTCCTGATCCTGCTTCTGCAGCTTGGCTGAGATCAGTTCCAGCCGGGTTCAGGTCTCCTCCATCGCTGAATCAATCTTCTCTCGCAGGCTCTGAACTCTGAGGCCAGGCTCTACTTCACAGATAAGTCTCCTGGAGCGTTCGCTGAGGCCGACGTCACAGCCGCGGGTGTATCCATTGCTGAAGTGCACTGCTGGTTGTGATCCTCATGATCCTTTTCCCTTAGTTATTTTCCGTTACTCACTGAAAATGGCATAGAGCAATACTGGGGATCAAAAACCTCCGATTTTACCACAATAGGGAAGAAAGAGATGGTGAATGCATAACTTTGTCTGGGTTCTGGTGCAGAGCTCAGCAGGGCAGACCTACTGGATCACCGCCATCTTGGATCTCACCCGAATAATCACTGTTAACAAACTTTTTTTGAAATGGTTTGAAGATGTTTCTTGTAGGGGGAGACAATGGAGAACTATTGGATGTGATACAGTTAGATATTCAGGTGGATGTTTAAGAGTTCAAAAAGTGAATAGTAAATAAAATTGAACCAACGTGGTTCAGGGGCGACTTTGGGAAACGGAAAAGTAAAAGTGAAGTTGGCCTTCAGTTAACGGAAATTGGAATATCGAAGTAAAGGCGTTCTGCACAGACTGCATGCAGTGTGGATGAGATTATACCTGTGTTCTGTACTGTTTCAAAGAATGAGAGGTGATCTCAGGGAAACTTAGAAAATTCACCGACAGCAGACTGACTAATACAGGGGCATGGAAAAGTGCAGCAGGCAAGGTTAGGGGGAACCCAAGATGTTCTACAAAAACAAGCTGAACAGAATAACCAGGAAAATATTCGGACCCATATCGAAACCAATGGGGTAATCAGAATGTGAAACCGGGGAACATTGATAGACTGTGACATGAGAGCTTCACATCTGTTTTATTTGAAAAAGGAAGATGCTGGTACAGAATTCAAGAAGATGGACTGGGAAGTTCTCGAGCAGATTTATATAAGATGCAAGTTGGTATTAATGGTTTTGGATGATGTAAAGTCCAGATTAGTTGTATCGCAGGATGCTGTTGGAGACAAGAGAGGAAATGTCCTGACCTAAATGTTTTCGTCGAATCTGACCACACAAGGGAGGTGCTAGAGGACTGGAGAACTGCTATGTGGCCCCAAGTCACAGGGAAGGTTGTAGCGATAGACCAGTGTCTGGTGGTGTACCACAGCGAGAAGTGTAATGTATCTAATTATTTGTGGTATTCATAAATGATGTAACTATTAATGTGGAGGGGGCGGTGGGGGGTGGGGGCTGAGCGTAATAAGTAATTTTGTGTTTGACACAAAGATTTACCAGGTGGTTGGCAGTGAGGAGGAAAGCCTGATGTTATGGGAAGATGCAGGTGGAATGGTCAGATGGTTAGATCAATGGCAGATGGAATGGAACATTGATAAATAGGATGTGATGCACCTTGGGTGAAGGAACTAGACAGGGGAGAATTCAATAAATAGCAGAACACTAGGGAGGTCAGAGGGTGTTTCGCCACACATCCCTGAATGTGACTGGACAGTATAATAGCCAGTTAAGAAATCACACGGGACTGTAGGCATAGTGTTCATTCATCGAGGTGACACGATAAGAGTTAAACATGCCATTAGTTAGGCCATAGATAGATTACTGTGGGCAGTTCTGGCAGCCACATTACAGGAAGTGTTTTAGATTCTCAGTAACATCAGAAGCTATTGGGGTCACCACAGAGTTGGAAGCTTCAGTGGATTTGTTTTCCTTCCTAGATTGGAGAACTGCATCTGACAATCTGTGTCTGATCTTTCCTTTTTGCCAAGTACATGTTTATGGGATATTACTGAATCAGAACATTTCATTGTTGATAGAGTCTAGGCCAAACCTTCAAATATTTTGAGGACCTCTGCGGTCTTCTATAACACGTGACTCCTTCTCTCCTTGTATAATTCGTTGGATGCACTAAATGGGCTATCTCCATACTTCTCCAATAATTTCATTGAGCTGAATGACTTCCTCATATTCCTGTGAAGATAGCGTGAGGAGCTGAATAATCTCTTCCTTTTAACTGTGGAAATGTGCAGTGTCCAGCAGCATTGTTGCATGAATGTTACTGATACTTCCAACAGAACAAGCCTGAATGTTGTCCAGGTCTTGCTGCACATGGACACAGACTAGTTCAGGAGGTAAAGGGGGACATTTTTACTGAATATTGTGTGACCTTCAATGAATACCCTCACTTCTAATCTTTATGAAGCAGCTGAAGATGTTTGCGCTGAGGAAACTACCTTGAGGATCTTTTGCAGATATGTCCAGGACTGCATGGATTTTTGTAAACAAACCACAATCATTGTGCTTTATGCTTTAAATCACTCTAACCAGGGAAGTTTCCAACTCATTCCCATTAAGCGCAATCCTGGTCAGGCTCCTTGAGACCATCCTTAGTTAAATGATGCCTTGATGTCAGGGCCGGTCACTCTTCCCTGAGCCTTTGTGTTCACGTCTTTTGCTCATATCAATAGGTCACAGTGTGGGGGTAAGGAGTGCTTTTTGACCAATCAGAGGTGAGGGCTGTGAAGAACTGGACATGAAAGGCAGTGTTGTAGATGCTTTCCATATAGACTGGAGCACGTTCTTCGACAAGATTCTGCATATTAGGCAAGTTAGTAAGGTTAGGTCACATGGGAACCAGCGCACCCAAGACAATTGAATAAAAAAATAGATTGAAGGAAGGCGACAGAGGTTGGTATTATACCTTCTGATCTTATTGTGGGTAAAAACATGCTTGTGAGGGGAGGGGGCCGTGTGGATGAATGACATACCCCTGGTTGTGGGGTTCTCACATTCTATTATTGGAAAGCAGAGGGTGTTATTTTCCTGGAAGCTCTGTTATTGAATGTTGCCAGATTGTCTGGACCATCTCTGGCTGAGGTGTTGGGGCTGTATTCACAGTGAAACTGGGTCTACAACATGACCAACATATGAAGCAGATGTTGCAGAGAGGGGAAGCTCTATAAAGAGAGATGAGCGACCTCTTTGATACCCAACCTGGGCTTTCCAATTAGATTTTCCAAACCAGCCCAAATTGTGTGTGACAGTTTTGAGGGGCTGAATGGTCTCCTGTGTTTCTGTGCACTAGGCTATCGCAGGAAGTAGCTTCTAACTGTCCCTGTCTAGCAGGTTTGAGGAACTGAATGGAACACAGAAACATGGGACTGAGGAGCAGGAGTGGGCCATTAGACACTTTGAGCCTTCTCCAACAGGCACTAAGATTGTGGCTGATCAGGTTATGGTCACAACCCCACTTCCCTGACTGTATCCTGTTATCAATGACTCACTTCTCTGCCAAATATTTAACTAACTCAGCTTTGAATCAATGTAAACAAAGAAGCATCTCAAACTTGTGGGGAAGAGAATTGCCAACATGAAATGCCTGTTTAGAATGTCTCCTCATCCCTCTTATAAGAGTCATGCAGCATGCACGTTTGTCCGTGCTGACCAGACATCCCAATCTGATCGAGTCTGATTTGCAAGCATTTGGCTCATATTCCTCTATACCTCGTTTTTCAGATACCTATCAAGATGCCAGACTCCACCACTTCCTCTGGCAGATAATCCCATATGCACACCTCCCTCTGTATGAAATCATTGCCTTGAAGTTCCATCTAAAATATTTCCCCTTGCACCTTAAACCTATACCCTCTATTTTTGGAATCTCCTATTCTGGGAAATAGATCTTGTCTATTTACAAAATCTATGCCCCTTATGATTTTATGGTCAGCCTTAAGTCCGTGAATCTGCAGGGAAAACCACTTTTGCCTATTCAGCCTCTGCTTATAGCTCAAATTCTCCAAACCTGGCAACATCCTTATAAATCTTTTCTGAACCCTTTCAAGTTTCACAGCAACCTTCGCACAGCAGGGAGACCAGAACTGCACACAGTATTCCAAAATGTGGCCTCACTGTCATCCTGTACAGCTGTAACATGACATCCCAACTCCGAAACTCAATGCTCTGACAAATGAAGGCAAACATACCAAAAACCTTGTTCACTGTACTCTTCACTTTGAAGGAGTGTTGCACTACATCTCTCCGTCTCGTTGCTCAGCAACATCCTCCAATAAATTTCCATTAAGTACCCCGAATTGCTTCCCAAAATGCAGCACTTCACATTCATCTGAATTAAACACCATCTGCCATTCGTCAGCCCATGGGCCCGTCTGATCGAGGTCTCATTGCACTCTGAGATAATTTTCTTCATTACCCACAACACCAAAAATGTTGGTGTAATCTTCAAACTTACTACCCTTACCACCTATGGTCACATGCACGTCATTTATATAAATAACGAAAAGCAGTGGGCTCAGCATTGATCCTTCTGGCACACTACTGTTCACAGGCCTCCAGTCTGAAAAGCAAACCTCTACCAACCTCTGTCGCCTTCCTTCAATCTATTTTTTTATTCAATTGTCTTGGGTGCGCTGATTCCCATGTGACCTAACCGTACTAACTTGCCTAATATGCAGAATCTTGTCGAATAACTTGCTCCAGTCTATATGGAAAGCATCTACAACACTGCCTTCATCAATCTGCTTTGTCACCTCTTTGACATACTCAGTCAAATTAGTGTGACACGATTTCTCACACAAGACTATCCCCAATCAAGTCTTGCCTTTGAACATGCATGCAATTGGCTATCCCTCAGAATCCCGTCCTACAACTCACCGACCACTGATGTCAGGCTCACCGGTCCAGAGTTCCCTGGGTTGTTGAGTAACTGTTTTCTGTTCTACTGCTACTCCTCTATTGGTCACAGCAAATTATCGGTGTTACCAGTTTGATGAATGGCTTAAAATATAGGTCTCACATTGGGTCATGATCATCCGAGGAAGAAGTCATGTAGATTTCCTTTTCTGTGAAAATAACAAATTCATCACTAAAACAAAGTTCCTCAAGCTATGATGTAAAGATGAAGGACAAACAGTGTAGAAATTACAAAAATGTACATTGATATTTCCATTACTAAAAGTAATGAGGAGCACAAACATGTGCAGACACATACAGAGACATACATAGGCACACATACACAAACTCAAAGACACACACAGACGTGCACACGCAGACACACTCAACCTCACAAAAACACAGAAACACAAAAACACGGATACACAGACACACATGCACCCGCAAATACACACACTAACACAGACGAATGCACGTACTATAGTGCGTACAAAATTAGAGCAGTAAAAACGCCACTTGGCTCATCCAGTCAACTGAACTATTGATCATGGATGACATGCTTTTCAAGCTAGTTCTACTACCCTCTCACAACAAGCTTTGAGCCCATCTTTAATCATAACTTATCGAGTTTTATCCTAAAGACTCTAAGATGTGTGTGTGTGCGACACGCGCATGCACGTGTGTATCTGTGTGTGTGTGTGTGCGACACGCGCATGCACGTGTGTATCTGTGTGTGTGTGTGTGTGTGTGTGTGTGTGTGTGTCTTTGTGCATCCGTGGGTGTCTGTGTGCTGTGCATGTGTTGTCTGTGGGTGTGTGTTTCTGTGCGTGTGCATGTGTCTGTGTGTCTCTGTGTGCGTGTCTTTGTGTGTGTGTATCTGTGTATGTGCGTCTGTGTGTGTGTGTGTGTGTCTCTGTGTGTGTCTTCGAGGAGAAAGTGAGGACTGCAGATGCTGGAGATCAGAGCTGAAAATGTGTTGCTGGAAAAATGCAGCAGGTCAGGCAGCATCCAAGGAACAGGAGAATTGACGTTTCGGGCATAAGCCCTTCTTCAGGAATGTGTGTCTGTGTGTGTATGTCTGGGTGCGTGTGTATGTGTGTCGTGTACGTGACTGTGTATGTGTGTGTGTGTCCTAATCGCAGTAGACAGCATTATCGAGGACGGTTGTTTTTCGGATTGAAGGTCTGTTGTTATGGACTAGGCCAGACCACTCAAAATATTCTTGAGGAGGCAGCGCAGACTCTAACTTTGTAATTTGTTTCAGTAAGTGCACAGTGAAAATTATCAGGTTTTAACATATACAAAAAATATTCACAAAACTACACAATGAAACACAAAGAACAGAATAAAGAACCCCTACAGAACTCAATCTATTCAAACTAGACTTAATTAGCTGTTCTGAAAGTACACGACCATTCCAATAAGCAAACCCCCCTTAAAAACAATAGAAATGGAACAAATGATTGCATGTTAAAGTTAGAAGGGCAGAAGGAGAGAGAGAGAGAGGGAGAGAGAGGGAGAGAGAGAGAGAGAGAGAGAGAGAGAGAGCCTGTCCACAGAGCTAAACTGCAAACTGGTTCTGGACTAAACTGCTCACCTCGAGAGCTGACCACTCCCCTTTCATTATACCTTTAATCACAAAACCGTTCAATCTCTGTACCAAACCAATCACCTTGGAGCCGGGAACTATTTACGACGCCTCTGAAAAAAAATTCAGGGACACAGTATCTTTGAGAAAAGGAAGCTTTTAGACAAAAGGGACCAGCTTTGTGACACTGTGCACTGTGGTGTTCCACAGGGACTTCTGCTCAATCCATTTTTGTTTTGACATTTCGACAAATGATTCAGATGAGAATTATAGAAGGCGTGGTTAGAAAGATTGTGGATGAAACCAAGTTTGGCTATATCGTGGACAATGAAAATTACACAGGGACATCGATCAAATGACTTGATGAATCTGAAGAGTTGTACAGCACCGAAGCAAACACTTTTGACGAAGTCGTCCATGCCAACCTGATTTCTGAAATTAATCGTGCCCGACTTGGGGTGGTGCAGTGGCTCAGCGGTTAGCACTACTGCCTCACAGTACCAGGGACCTGAGTTTGATTGCTGGCACAGCTGACTGACTGTGTGGATTTTTCACATTCTCGCTGTGTCTGCATGGGTTTCTTCCCACAGTCCAAAGTTGTGCAGCTTATGTCAATTGGCCAAGCTCAGTTGCACATAATGTCAGGTGAATTAGTCGGGGTAAATGTGGTGAGATGGTTCTGGATGGGTAACTCTTCTGAGAGTTGGTGTGGACTTGTGCTACACTGTAGGGAATCTATTCTATTTGCCAGCAATTGGAACATATCATTCTAAATCCTTCCTATCAATATATCCATCTGGGTCCCTTTTAAATGTTGTAATTATACCTATCTCCATTGCTTCTTCTGGCAGTTCATTGTGTACACGCTCCACATTCTGAGTGATAACGTTGCCCCGACGTCACTTTAAAATCTTTCCCCTCTCACATTAAATCTATGCCTTCTAATTGTGGACGTCCAAGCTTGGGGAAAAGATCTTGACTAATCACCCCCTATGCATGCACTTCATGAATTTATAAACCTCTAGAAGGTGCAAATATGTCTCCCACCCAAGGTCTGTGCTTTCAAGCTTAAATTCTGAAATTCAATACTGACACCTCTTCCATCTCGATCAAACCACAATTTCAAAATCATTTCACTCAATGCGTTCAGACATATTATTAAACACCTCTAGTTGGATGAGTTGGCCTCCAGTTGGCCCTATAGGGGCCAGAGGTAGGGACACTACCACCACTCCACAATAGCCCCAAAAGTTGCAGCATTATTCTCCTGGGTGTCCGTTCATCAGCCTGTTCTGACACGCTGCACCTAAATCCAGACAATCTGGTCTCGAGCTAGGGACACTTCCAGGGAAGTTCAGGAATTGGAATAGAATCCAGTGCTCTGCCTCAGAGGCAGGGATACTACCGACTGCACAAAATCTAAACCATGCCCAAATTTTTAACTTTAAATGCCAGCTTTCCGATCGGTATGGATTCTTTGAAATCTGGTTCACTCTACTGAATTACCCAGTTAAAATAATAACGTTCTTAAAAAATGCAAGGTCCTTGCCTCAACTGTAGGGTGTCGAGTTTATGAGCTCTGCCTTCGAGATAAACTATGAACATCTTTAAATACTTGTCTATTATTTCCAGATTAGATGGATATTATCTGTAGTCTGCAATATGAGGGAATGAAATCCTGCAGACACCACTGCATTATGAAGGATCTCGAATAAATATCAACACGGAACACCAGAGACAAAAACAGAGCTTACTTTCTGGCCTGAAACACCGATCACTGTTTCCCAGCTCTAACGTGTGACTGCCCCCCCTCTTCCTAAAATCATTAAATGGTACAAGGTAACTGATTACTTTCCAGCCTTTCTTCCCCCATATTATCACTCACTGGGCTAAACAAATTGCAGATGGAGTGTAATGTTGATAAATGCGAGGTATTGTACTTTGGTAAAACAGACAAAAAAAAAACACATATACAATTAAATGTTGAGCCATTGGTAGTGTTGTCGAACAGATCAACCTGGGGTTTCAGGCATAATTCTTTGAAGTTTGCTTCATATGTAGACAGGACGGTTATGAAGGTGTTTCACTTGATATTCTTCATTGTATAGACATAGTCATAGAGATGTACTGAACGGAAACAGACCCTCTGGTACAACTTGTCCATGTCGACCAGATACCCTAACCTCATCTTGTCAATTTTGCCAACCCCTGCCCATATCTGTCTGAACCCTTCCTATTTATATACTCATCCAGATGTTTCTTTTTAAATACTTTACCTTAACCAGCCTCTGGAAACCATTTCCATCCGCATACCACCCTCTAAGCATAAAAATTGCTACTGTGGTCCCTTTTAAATCTTTCCCCTCTCATCTTAAACCTATGCCCTCTAATTGTGGACTCGCTTACCCTGGGGAAAAAACATTGTCTATTTAGCCTATGCATGCCTCTCATGATTTCATAAACCTCTATAATTCACCTTTCATCCCCTAATGATTCAGAGAAAACAGCCCCAGCCTATTCCAGCTCTCCCTACAGCACAAATCCTCCAGCCCTGGCAACATCTTTGTCAATTTTTTCTGAAACTTTCCAAGTTTCACAACATCTTTCCGATAGGAAAGAGACTAGAAGTGTATGCAATATTGCAAAAGTGGCCTAACCAATGCCTTGCACAACCGCAACATGACCTCCCAACTCTTTCACTCAGTGGTTTGAACAATAAAGGAATGCATATTAAACACCTACTTCACTATCCTATCTAACTGCAACTCTACATTCAAGGAAATATGACCCTGTATTCAAAGGTCTCTTTGTTCAGCAACGCTGTCCAGGACTTTATCATATATAAGTCATGCTCTGATTTGCTTTTTCAAGATTTAGCACCTCGCATTAATCTAAATATACCTCCATCTGCCACTCCTCGGTCCATTGGCCTATCTGAACAAGAATCCATTTTACTCTGTGGTAACGTTCTTAACTGTTCATTACACCTCCAATTTTGATGCCATCTGCAAATTTACTAGGTATATCTCCTATGTTCTCATCCGAATCATTTATATAAATGACGAATATTAGTGGACTGTCCTTTGAGTACAGGTGTTGGGACGGTATTTTCAGGTTGCACAGGACATTCATGAGGCATGTCCGATAGGACTTTATGCAGTTCTGGTCGCCCTGTTATATCGAGAATATTATCAAGTTCGGGAGAGTTCAGAAGAAATTTATCAGGATGTTGCTCGGAATGGAGTGTTTGCATATAAGGACAGGCTCAGCAGACTCAGACATTTTCTACTGGAGCGTAGGAGGCTGAGAATTAAACTTTTAGAGGTTTAGAATATCATAAGAGGTATCGGTAATGTTGAATGGTAGGTGTCTTTTCCCTGGAGTGGGTGATTGTTTTAAGATAAGAGGAGAAAGTGTGTTAAAAGACATGGCGTCATAGAGCTGTATAGCATGGAAACAGACCCTTTGATCCAACGTGTCCATGGCAACCAGACAGCCAAAATTATTCTCCTCCCATTTGCCGGCATTTGGTCAATTTCCATCTAAACCCTTCCCATTATCTGTCCATCCAGATGCCTGTTAAATGTTGTAATTGTGCCAGCCTCAATACCGTCCTCTGGAGGCTCATTACACACGGACCATCCTCTACATGAAGATATTGCCCATTAGAGCCCTTTTTTGTCTTTCCCATCCAACCTTAAACCTTTGCCATCTAGTTTTTGACTGCACTACCCTAGGGAAAAGACTTTGGCTATTCAATCTATCCGTTGTACCCATGATTTTACTAACCTCGAACATTAACCCGCCTCCTCTGATTCTCCAGGGAAAACAGGCTCAGCCGATTCAGCCTCTCCCTGTAACTCAAACCCTACAATCATGGCAGTGTTAACCCTTCTTGAACCCTTTCGAGTTTGACAACATGCTTCCTACAGAGCAGAGAGATCAGAATTGCATACAGTAACCCAAAAGTGGCCCGAACCAATGTGCTGTACAGTCACAGTGCAGTCTCCTAACGCATATACACAATGCACTTGACCAATTACATATCAAATACTTTCTTCACTGCCCTATCTACCTGCAAATCTACTTTCAAGGAAGTGTAAATCTGTACTCTGAGATCATTTTGTTCAGCAACACTCCCCAGGATTTTACCATTAAATGTATAAGTCCTGCCCTGATGTGCCTTTCCAATATGCAGCATCTCACATTTATCTAAATTAAACTCTGTCTGCCACTCCTCGGCCCATTGGTCCATCTGATTAAGATCCCGTCGTAATCTGAAGTAACTTTCTTTGCTGGCCACTACACCTCCAAGTTTGGTGTCATGTGCAAACGTACTAACTGTCCTATGTTCATATCGAAATCATTTATATCAGTGACGAAAAGTAGCGGAACCAGCACCAATCCCTGTGGCACTCCACTGGTCACAGGCCTCAAGTCTGCAAAACAACCCTCCACCACAACCCTCTGTCCTCTACCCTTGAGCCGGTTCTGTATCCAACTGGGTAATTCTCCCTGTATTGCATGTGATCTAATCTTGCTAACCAGTCTCCATGGGGAGCTATGTCGAATGCCTAACTGAAGTCCATATCGATCACATCCAGCATTCTGCCATAATCAATCCTGCCCGTTACTTCTCAACAAAAACAAAACCAAATTAGTGTGACATGATTATCCATGCACACCCCCATTTCACGATGCATATAAAGGGCTTTTGTCCAGATCGTCGCTTTTCCTGTTGGTCAGATGCTGCCTGACCTGCTGTGCTTTTCCAGTACCACTCTCATCTAGACTCTGATCTCCAGCATCTGCAATCCTCACTTTGGCCTATCCCTAATCAGTCCTTGCCTTTGCAAATGCATTTTAATCCTGTAGCTCATTATTCCCTCCAACACCATGCCCATCACTGATGTCAGGTTCCCCAATCTATAGTTCTTGGCTTTTTCTTTCCATTTTGTTTAATAGCAAAACTTTAGTCAAACTCATGACTTCCAGCATCTCACCTGTGGCTATTGATGATGACAACATCTCAGCAAGGGACCCAGCAATCACTGCCTTAGCTTCCTACAAATTTATTGGGTCCACCTGATCAGGACCTGTGAGGTGATTCATTGTTACACCGCATGTAGTTCGTGTAGGGAATGTACTTTCTGAGGAAGTGATGGATTGTGGGTGAAGTTATAACATTTAAAACGCATTTGGTTATGTACAAGAGCAAGAGAACATTTGGACAAATCTGGGCCAAGCGTAGGCACGTGGGACTGGTTTAGTTTGGGATTATGGTCAGCATGGACTGTATGGGCCAAAAGGCCTGTTTGCAAATACCCTGTATAACTCGATGAGTCTATGTGTGTTTGCATGTCCCAGTATGTGCCTACATATTTCTGTTCGTGTTTGTCTATTCCTGTGTGTCTATATATGTCTCTGTTAACCTCTGTTTGCATGTCTATCTCTCTGTGCTTGTTTCATGTGTTCCTGCATTAGTGTGTGGATCTCTGTCTCTGCATCTCTATGCAATGGGAACTCTTCTTGTTTTTGGTGTGAATCACTGAAACTGGGTCAAAACCACTCTCCCTTCCTCTCCATTTCCCTCTTTTCTAAAAGTGATACAAGCCCACACTCTGCTGGTCTGGTTTAGGTATTTTCAATCCATTCTCAAAGGTAAGATTACTTGTAAGAGTAAAACATTAAAAATTCCAAGTTACAGGAAGTGTATTAAAATTAATCTCATCGCCTTGGAAAGTGGGTCACTCGGAACTGCTTGGATATAATTGCAATTGAAATATGCTTTAATGTGTAAACTGTGTGTTGGAAACACTACCCAGTGACAAATCATTTCCACATTGCAGAAGGAGCGCAGACATTTCTCCACACGAACATGGTCCACTCTGCCAGCCTAAGTACAATGACAATCCTCTCCAAACCAACCGAGTGTGTGCATGTGCGTGAGTGTGTGCGCGTGTGTGTATGCACGTGTGTGTGTTTGGTGCAATCAAAATTCAGGTTGGATTTTGCTGCGAGCTGCTGCCCTCCCTATCTCCCTCCCAGACTGAATCCCTGATCGTTTACACACTTTAGCACCACGATTACAGTGGGGTGGGGGGTGGGGGATCGGGGTGGGGGTGCAACAGAGATTGAAAACAAGATAAATCTCAGCAGCTCTGGAAGCATCTTTGGACAAAAATGAAAGTTGACGTTTTGGATCGAGTGATCCTAACTCAGAATTCATATTGGGGGATATTACATCACTTTAAACACCACAGAGACTGCCAGACCCACCCCACACAGATACACACACGAATACAGACACACAGAAGCACTCTCTATACATTGACAGTAATGTAGACCTCGAGAGTGTGTCAATATTTCACTCGCTCTGTTTGGTGTGTGTCTGTATTTTGAGTGGAGTGTGACTGTAGGACAATTTCAATATTTGCAGATACCAAACCTGAAAGAATTGTAAAGTTTGTTGAGGACGGTGTGGAATTCCAACAAGAAAGTTATATGTTGATGTACTGTTCAGGTGTATGACAGATGAGGATCAATGCAGCACAGTGTGAGGTGATGCTCTTTAGTAGGAATGACATTGAAAGACAATACAAAACAGGTTGTACCGTTATAAAGGAGGTGCAGCAGCAAAGGGCCAGGATGTATTTGAGAACAGGTTACTGAAGATGTCAGGACAAGTGGGGAGAGCAGTAAATCTCACAGATTCGTTTCAGTATCTGAGCTGTTTACAGGAGGAGGTGTAGGAGGGACTCTCCGTGCTCCCTTCCTGGGAGGTGGTGGTGATGATGTGTTGTGAGCCCACCCTCCTGCCCACCGAGACCGTGGGGATTCTATTTGTGCCAGCTCGACACGAAAGGGAGATGGCATCAGGGCCACGGCTTCTAAGTTGTGCCAGGGGGGAAACGGAGCTGCCAGTGGGTTTAAAGTGAGAATTGCCCTTCACTGAACATTGCTCCTTACTCGGTCGGTGGGACGTGGATGTTTCAGAATCTCCACACGAGGTGTCCCAGTCCTTTCCAGCTTGTACCAGGTTCCCCCGAACATGGCAGGGGGAGGGTGGACGTGAGGGAACGGATATCGGGCACTCCACCACTCGGCTTGACTCTTACTGTCCTATTCCAGGCTGTTTCTTCTGGAATGGGAGAAAGGGAGGGACGGAGGGAGGGAGGGTGCGAGTGGGTACCTCTGCTGTTAGTGCTGGTGTAGGTGGGGGGAGATATGGTGAGGTGTCTGGAGGGAGTCAGTCCACAGTTGTATCCATGCAATGTTATTAGTGTGTGTGTGGTGGGGGCGAATAATGGGGAGAGAGAAAGAGAGAGAAGGTACTGCAAGCAGCTGTGAGAGTGGTGGAGCATGAATGTTGTTCTGGGTCGCTGCTGCAACAGATATACAGTGAGTGTGAGGAAGCAGAGGGAATACAGTGACCCGTATCCTAACGGAGACGGTTATTGATGCTTGTCCTGTATTGCGAGACATTTCTTCAGACCTCAAATACTGCACTGACCTGAGTGGGGAGCTCAGACCATGCTCGGTGGGTCTGATAGTGTGACCCTTTCTTGGAAGAGAATGGTCCCCCTCTGTACTAGCCCATCTACCAGGACCTCTGTGCCCCTGTCGACAAACTGTGGTGTAATTGCCCCTTATCTGCCATGCTCGGGGTAAACTGTACAAACCAGCTCCGACATCAAAAAAGCTCAACTGGCGTTTTAAAGATGGCACCAGTGCCAGGGATCACGGAATACCCAGGGGCATCAGTGCGATGGTGAGTGCCTCCAGCCATGATGGGTGGGAGAATAGGGCTGGCATTGAATGAGAGAGACACTATGAGATGGGGTAGGTAGTTAATGAGATGAGTTCGATAAGGTAGCACCAGGAAATTGGCACGACCTTGTGCAGACAATCCCTCTGTCACACTCAATGAAAATGGCCCTGAGATAAATTATGATTCGATTCAGCCCAATGAGACGAAGACAATGTTGACCCCAATCCCAGTTACAACGCTGCAGCTGCTTGATCAATGCTCTCCATCACAGAGAAGGATCTCAACGTCACCTTCCCCTTGGGAAATATGGCAGGGCAGGAGACTGAGCTATCAGTGGGGAACCACTTGGAGACACATAATCATAATTCTATTAGTTTTAAAATAGAGATGGAAAAGGATGAACTGGGTCTAAAAGGTAACGCTATAAGTTGGAGAAAGGCCAATTTTGATGATATTAGCAAGAACTTCCAAACTGGATTGGAACAGATATTCGCAGTTACGGGGCCAGCTGAGAAGAGGGAAGCCTTCAAAAAGGAGATGTCAAAATCACAGAGACAGTCTGCCCCTGTTAGGGTTAAGGGTAAAGCTGGAAGGTGTAATGAATGCTGGAGGATGGGAGAAATTGAGTGTCTGGTCATGGATAAGAGGGAAGAATATGTCAGGTAGGGAGAGCAGGAGTCAAGGTTTTTTCAGTACTCATTCGCGGGTTGAGGGTATCACTGGTTGGACCTGCATTCATTACCCATTACTAATTGCCCAGCGGGCAGTTACGAGTCACATTTCAACTCTCCCTCCCACTCTGCCGAGGACATGGAGGTCCTGTGCCTCCTTCACCGCCGCTCCCTCACCACCAGACGCCTGGAGGAAGAAAGCCTCATCTTCTGCTTCGGAACACTTCAACCCCTGGGCATCAATGTGGACTTCAACAGTTTCCTCATTTCCCCTTCCCCCACCTCACCCTAGTGCCAAACTTCCAGCTCAGCAGTGTCCCCATGACTTGTCCTGACTTGTCCTACCTGCCTATCTTCTTTTCCACCTATCCATTCCACCCTCCCCCTGCCCCCGACCTATCACCTTCATCCCCTCCCCCACTCACCTATTGTACTCTATGGTACTTTCTCCCCACCTTCCCTCTCCTCTAGCTTATCTCTCCACGCTACAGGCTCTCTGCCTTTATTCCTGATGAAGGGCTTTGGCCAAAACGTCGATTTTGCTGCTCCTCGGATGCTGCCTGAACTGCTGTGCTTTTCCAGCACCACTAATCCAGTTACGAGTCACACACATTGTTGTCGGTCTGGAGTCACATGTAACCCAGGCCTGGTAAGGAGGCAGTTTGCTTCCTTCAAGGCCATCAGCGAACCTGATAGGTTTTCCAAAAATCGAAAATTGATTCATCATCGTCAATTGGCTCTTAATTCCAGAACTGAAGTGACTGCCGAGAAGGGTCTAAAGCCAGTAGGAGTATACATAAGAGGGAAATCTGGAGGCCATAAAAGGGACATGAGATAGTTCTAGCAAATAGGCTTAAGGAGAATCCAAAGGGACTCTACACATACATTAAGGACAAAAGAATAGCTCATGAGAGTTTCGGCCACTTAAAGATCAGCAAGGTTGCCGATGTACAAAACCGCAGGAGATGGAGGCGATACAAAACAAGCATCGTGCGTCAGTATTGGCTGTGCAGAAGGATATGGAAGCTAAAGAACTTTGGAAATAAACCGTGACATGTTGAAAAGTGCCTGTATTACAGAGGAGGAGATGTTGGAGTTCGTAAACCCGTAAAGGTGGGAAAATCTTCAGCACCTGATCAGATGGACCCGAGAACTCTGTGGGTAGCGAGTGAAGTGATTGCTGGGCCCCTTGCTGCGATATTTGTATCGTCAATTGTCACAGATGAGGTACCGGAAGATAGGAGGCTTGTGAACTTGGTGTGATTATTGACAACGTTTAAGAAGGATGGTAAGGAAAAGCTAGTGAGCCTGACTTCAGTGGAGGGCAAGCTGTTGTTAAGGATTATGAGGCACAAGGTTTGCATGGATTTTGAAAAGCAAGGACTGATAAGTGATAGGCCACATGGATCGAAGCATGGAAAGTCGTGTCTCACTAAATTGACTGAGTATGTTTGAAGAAGTGACTATGAGGATTCATTGAGGCAGAGGTGTATATTGTTGGTATGGACTTCAGTAAGGCATTTGCCAACTTCCTGCATGGTAGATTAGTTGACAAGTTTAGTTCATATGAAATACAGGGAGAATTAGCTATATGTATACAGAATTAGCCCGAAGGCAGGAGACAGAGGGTGGTGGTGAAGGACTGTTTTTCGAAAAGGAGGGTTGTTACCATTGGTGTGCTACAAGGGTTAGTGCTGGCTCCACTGCTTTTCACTTTTCACATAAATCATTTGGATGTGATCATTGCAGCAATAGTTGCTAAGTTTACAGATGAAACCCAAAATGATGGTGTAGTGGACAGCAAAGAAGGTTTACCTCAGAGTACAATGGAATCTTGATCAGATGGGCAGATGGGCTGACAATTGGCAGGTGGTTTTTAATCTAGACAAATGGGAGGTGCTGCAGTTTGGAAATGCAATTCAGGGTAGGACATCTACACTTCATGCTAACGTCCTGGGGAGTGTTGCTGAACAAAGAGACTTTGGAATGCAGGTTCATAGTTTCTTGAAAATAGAGTCGCAGTTCGGTAGGATAGTGAAGAAGGCATTTGGTATGCTTGCCTTTATTGGCCAGTGCTTTGACTATATGAATTGGGTGGTCATGTTGCTGCTGTACAGCACATTACTTTGGCCACTTTTGGAGTACTGCATTCAATTCTGGTCTCCTTCCTTTTGGAAATAAATTGTGAAACTTGAAGGGAGTCAGAAAAGATTTACAAGGATGTTGCCAGGATTGGAGCTATAGGGAGAGTGCGAGTAGATTAGGTTCTCACACACTTTGATGATTGGGTTATTTTATTCCTGTTGCATGAGGAGCATGTAAAGTATGCATAGCAAAGGTCTTTTTTTCCCCAACACTAGAAGGCATGGATTTCCAATGGGAGGGAAAAGATTTAAAAATGACCTAAGGAGCAACTTTTTTTCCCACAGAGGGTGGTGCATGTGTAGAATGGGCTGCCAGGGGAGGTGGTGGAGGATTTTTACAATTAGGACGTCTAAATGATATTTGGATGGGTATGCGAAGAGGAAGGGTTTACATCGACATTGGCCAAATGCGATTAGTTTAATTTGGGATATCCCATCAGCATGGACGAGTTAGACTGTAGCGTCTTATTCTGTGCTGTACATCTCCGAGACTCTGACTCTATCTGACCTTGCACCAATATCGTATTAATTCATCATTCCCGGACATGCTAACCTATGTTGCTCGATATGATCGAAATGTCTTCATTACAGCATTCTGAAACCTGCAAACACATCCTTCCATAACACTGACTCAGAGTCTCTCTCCCTCTGTCTATTTCCCAAATCCCTCCCATTTGTTGGTGTTTGAACTGTTTCCACGCCATCTAGTTTTAATTGTCCAGTTTCAATGTGAATCACTGTCCTATATCTTTTCCTGTCCTTGAATGTTGCTCACTCAAGAGCATCAGCTTCCAACACTAAGAAGCTTAGAAACAGTGTTCAAAAAAGCAATGCTTGCGTTTTCTTTGACTTCCCAGTGTCCTGCCCTGTGCTCCATGTTGGATAATCGGGTTTTAACAGTTTCGATGCACACCTTTGTAACTTGCTGTGTGCCTATTCATTGAACGCCTGTGCTCAGTAACATGAGGAATCCTCACAACTGTTAGTGATTCAGACGAGGCTTCTCATTTGCCTTACATTTGAATTAACTCTAGATTAGATTAGATTACTTACAATGTGGAAATAGGCCCTTCGGCCCAACAAGTCCACACCGCCCCGCCGAAGCGCAACCCACCCATACCCCTACATCTACCCCCTTACCTAACACGACAGGCAATTTAACATGGCCAGTTCTCCTGACCTGCACATCTTTGGAGTGTGGGAGGAAACCGGAGCACCCGGAGGAAACCCACGCAGACACGGGGAGAATGTGCAAACTCAACACAGAGAGTCACCAGAGGCGGGAATTGACCCCGGGTCTCTGGCGCTGTGAGGCAGCAGTGCTAACCACTGTGCCACCGTGCCGCCCACTAGAATCTAGTTTTTGTACGTTTGTGGAAATGCTGGGGATGGTTTCCTGGAGGCTGTGTTTTAAGCTGCTGTGGAAATTAAGGAAGACCGGAGGCTTTGGTGATCCAACTCGGAATGAAACATGGTGACTGTAGTTACAGTATCTGGATCTGCAACATGACCAACAAATGGAGCAGAGGCTGCAGAGAGGGGAATCTCTGTAAAATGGAATGAGGGAATTACAATCAGATCATCCATGGTTTTGAAGAGTGTTGGAGCAGGATTGAATGGCTCGTTCATGCAACTTAATCAGATATTTCTGTTAGTACCAAGCCAATTCCTTTTCTCTCCCAGTGTTTCACAGTGGTGGGTAGTGAGTCACCTCCTCCTGTTCCTGGGAAACAGAAATCTGGGCCACACTAGCCTCCAGATTTCCCTGTATCATAGTCTCAAGCAGTTGAGTGACTGCCTCCTGTTCCTCTGTCCCAGGCTTGAGCAGTTGAGTGACTATCTCCTGTTTCTCCCTGTTCCTGAGCAGCAGTTTCAATGCTCTGAATCATGTCACAAGGTTAAGAAAGGACTTGATAACAGGGAATTTCTAACTTGGAGCAGCATTACGCAAAGGTATCTAGAAACATCTCCACCAAACATTTTATGCAGCTCGCCTGTTATTTTTTTCCTGTCTCCTTTTATAAACAGGGTTCCGACAATACTCACATATAAAAGGAAGACAGATGAAATAGATTGAAAGATTTATGGTCTATCCCTCAGCAACTCTCATTCATTCCATTCAAACCTAGTAAATGTTCCCTTTTATTGTGTTATGTAAAATGATGTAAGGAACTGGTTAACTGAACCTGTTTGTTTGGTGACTGTGACTAATGTCAGTCTCTATGGATTCTAATTATCCCAGTGGAGAGTTGCCATCTTTTAATGACAAAAGGGCTCGATTCAATACGTTATCCCATAGTATGGGAGGGAGCACCACCGATAGCACTAACAGGTATCGGCTGCTCCAGAGAGAGGGAGAGATCAGAAACTGAGAACATTCGACTGGACAGTTCCAACAGTGGATCAGAATCTGAGAACATTATACAGGAATGTTACAACAATGGATCAGAATCTGGAAACAATAGACTGGAATGTTCCAACAATGGGCAGGAGGTTATCCTATTATGTTTGGATTTTTTCTAAATATTATTGGTGGCCGTTAAGAACGCGGATCAAATATGCACTTTACATTATTCAATGTTTTTATTATCCTATCCTGGCTATTGTTGGTGTCCCTGATAAGTTTCACCGTCGATATATTATTTGCAATAACCATGTGCGACTGTATTAATGTTCTTTTCATTTACTCTACTCTGTAAGTATTCACGCTCCAAACCACAACAAACAACAGTGAACTTATTCATTCTTTCTCTCCTTCTTTAGTTCTGGCACTGGGCCTTGTTGGTTGACCTACTCACTTTCAGGTATGAACCAGGATTCATTGCATCACGGTCCTTGCTATTTAAATATTGAGAGCTTGGAGGTCACTGTCTTCTGTTCTGGAGGCAAACTCTATTTCCTTCCTCTGACTCCATCTCATCCCTGGCCAATAACTGAGGCTGAAACAGACCAGTCACAACTACGGTGATCCCTTTGGCCACAAGCTGATTACTGACACCATATCCTGACCATTCCTAATTTTAACTATTGACAACTGCAGATACTTCACTGGTTCATCCCATCTGCTGTTTGAACCTTCAGCTATGATACACAATCTTAATAAAGCCAATAATCTGCTGCTGCTGAACCAAATCTGAGTCGGTATTCCATGGCTTGTATCTAAAAGCAGACCAAAATCCCATCATTCCTGTACGGATTGCTTTATATTGTTGTTGGGTCTGGCAAAGCCTTTACTTTAATATTCAAAAGCACGTCGTCACCTCTGACTATGACACGGTCCTCAGTCTCCCTCTGTTAATGACACAAAGCCCTGTTAGTTGTTCACATTTAAACAGATTTCCTCTGTGTCTATTCTCTCTCAAATAATACGTTTCATATCTACTACCACCAACACGCACACACACACGCACACACACTCACACGCACACACACACACACACACACACACACACACTCACACGCACACACACGCACACACACACAATCTCTTGCCTGGGTTACAAATTTTCCCGTGCAAGACTTTTTTGCAGTGCAAGTATATTAGCCATCTACTGGCAAAGGTTTGCAATGGTCCCCATGCTGGGCAGGTAGTCCCGGTTATAGAGAAGTCCACGAGCATGGTGTGCATAGCTCTCCATTCTGGCTGGTCCCTTGTCCCAGTTTATGGTGTCTGGGATGGTTCTGTGAGGCAGATTCATAATTTGATGTAACTAACCATTTCAAGTGATCTGGCAATAATTTTATTGAATGCTCTCATTCTTGTGATTGGACACACCATTGTCTCACTTCTCCAGTTACTCCCACTCCTCTGTCTCCGTATCCATATTTTCACAACATCTTATCAGTTCATTAATTCTATGTTTTTCTGTACCTTTCCCTGATTTTGTTTTTTGGATTCCGAGTGTATCGGGTGCTGGCATTGTGAAGCCCAGAAAAAATGCAATGATATGTGGCAGGCTGTTGCTCAATGTTGGAAAGGGGGTCCTGGAGCTTTGAGACACGTCTTTGAAGCTTGGTCTGTGCCTGACCTCTGATGGCCTCTGTTTGTCCCTCTCAGATGATTGTGCGGGCCATAACATAAGGAAACGCGTCGAGAATTATTGTCAAGGCACAGGTCTCTAACTTGGAGCGGATGGGGTTCTGACTGACTCCTGTTATGGAAAGGTTAGTGGAGGTGATGGGAATGGTTTGCTAGAGGTTGTGCTGTGAGCTGCAAAATACATTCAGGGAGACCTGAGGATTTGGTGAGCCAACGCTGGATGGAGGATGGAGACTGTAGTTACAGCATCTGGGTCTGTAACATGAACAAGAAATGGAAAAGAGGCTGCAGAGACGGGAAGCTCTGAAACCACACAGTGTGTGTGGGGAAAGGGATCTGCCAAATCTGCCCGTGTTTTAACAAGGAGACACACATCATTTCCCTCTCCCCTTTAAATACACCCATGCAAATTCACCCGCTCCTCCCCGCAAACAAACACACTCCCCCTCGCTCACATGTGCACACACTTCCCCTCTCTCTCACACACGCATACCCTCTCTCTCCCTCCCAAAGACACACATACTCCCCCTCACTCTCTCACAAACACACTCTGTCTCTCTTCCTCCCACAGACACTGCACCTTGTTTTCAAACACCCATGCACGTGCATGCAAACACACACACACATCTCATCTGTAAGATGAATTTTCATTTGCCAGTTTGTATTTCCAGATGCATTATATTTTCTCAAAAATATTTACAATTTGTAGAGTCAGTCAATGAGATATTTTATGAGCTCCTATTTTAGAAATAAACCCAAACTACTTCCAGGTGAAAAAGCATACAGACTCCAAACAAGATCGCTTGCCTAAAATACGTTGTCTGACTGGAGGGATCACCTCCTTTATATCAATAATACCTAAAGGTATCTCCAGGCAGGACTTGAAAGGAACTCTTGGATTTGCATATTCACCAATCAATACCTGCATCTCTATTCTAAGCAATTAAAGATTTAGCAGCCATCTTAGATGTGTTCAATTCATGTGCATGTGTTGTACAACCATTTCATCTTTTCCTTATAAATTTTGTGCCGAAGGTCTTTTCTCTCTAACACCTGACGAAGGAGCAGGGCAATGAAAGCTTGTGTTTTCAAATTAACCCGTCAGACTATAAATTGTTGCCATGTAATGATTGACCTTAACAACCCAGTCCAAAGCTAGCACCTCCATATCATGGTTTTTATTGGTTAGCCAATTTTCTCTCCAAGCAAATAAATTGTTCTAACCCCATGTGCTCTTGTCTTGCATATTAATCTTCAGTCAAGCATGTTATGCATTGCCTTGTTGAAGTCCAGATATAATACATCTTTCAGATCCCCGTTATTCAACTTGTTTGTCTTACTTTTTAAAAAAATAGAAAATCATTCAAATATGATTTATCCTTAATAAAATCATGTTGCCTTTAATGGATTGTGGTTTGACTTTCAAAGTCTCCTGTTGTTCATTCCTTAATAACAGATTCGACCAATTTGTCTTCAGTCCCAATCATTTGCTCATACCTTTCCATTCCCGAGTGAAGTTGGTTATTCTAAGTTCATCCTTTTCCATAACCTCGACAGTGCATTTCAGTTCCCGTGAAATAGGCACGAGGCTGTAAAAGATCTGCTCCAATTACTGTGTAAGGGGAATGGGTGGCTGATTGGACTCATTCTGTTCCTGCATTACACACACGATGGGCTGAATGTCCTCCTGATGTTCCTACACTATAGTCCCGATTGCTAGCATGTCCTGCACCTATTCCTGACCAAACCGCCCAAGATCTCAATGTCCTCCTCCTGTTGCTTCATGACAAGTTTGGGGGCTTATGGAATCTCCCTACTGTTTTGCCATCTTTCGAGTATTGAATTGTGCAGGCAAGTTGTGTTGCCCACAGTGGTAGCTCAGTGGTTAGCACTGCTGCCTCCCAGCAGCAGAGATCTGGGTTCAGTTTCAGTCTGGGGTCACTGTTTTTGTGGAGTTTGCACATTCTTCCTGTGCCTGCAAACAATAGCACAGGCTACATAAATCTCTAATTCATTATAAATAAATACTGTAATGAATTAGTAGTGTAAATGTCACACTTTAACACTACAGTCACTGACTACAGCCCTGCACCTCTCACCAAGATCTTCTTCAGAAAGCGGGCGAGCTGACTGACCACACGATGCCGATGCGGAATTCCAGTTCTCTCCAAGATATTCCCCTCCCGGTTTGAAATTAATTTCCTTCTAAATGTAGACTACAAATCCCACATTCAGGCTGTTTCAAGGCTTGCAGAGCGGATGACATTCCTGCTTTAGCTGAACACACTGAGGGTGCATTTGGCAGACAGAGGGATCCTGAGGCTGGGATTTGCTTTTCAGCTGGTGCCAGAGACGGTCTCCCATAACAGTGAACGGGAGCTCGCTTTATAAAGAAAGGGGCACAATTCACGAATTGTGTTGCAGCGAATTTGCGTTTAATAAACACGCCTTATTGAATAACTGCCTGTATATTGAATGGAGGATCAAAACTAATGGACCCAAAGCGAATACAGTAGTTCCCATTTTACATGTTATGATGTTTAAACGTACTAGAGGATATGAACACTGTGTGGGGAAAACTGAATTGAAGAGATTTTCACCATGAAATAGGATGGAGGATGCTCAGTGTGTTGAATGACCTACTCATTTCCCGATGTTTCTGTGCAGTCTGTGGGAAAGCTCTGTAAATGTTGCCACCTGCTCTCAGATGTTAGGAAGCAGATCTCTGCAGAGTCAATACGGTAGTATTCGCCGTTCCAATAGTGAGGGTGGAGTCGGGTGATCTGTTTTATCCTTTAAGACCCCAGAACAGTTTGAGATAATAGAGTGTCTTGCTTGGCTGTTTCCGAGACCATTGAAGAGTGTATCACATGTCTGTGTGTCTGGAGTCACTTTTAGGCCAGACCAGGAAAGCACAGGAGATTCACTTCCTGAAAGTACATTGGGGAAGGAAATTGGTGTTTATAATTGACATTGGCTTCAAGGTCACTGTTAATGACTCCAGGATTTACATCTCGATATTTTATTAATTATAACGTCCACCAGCTGCAAGAGCATCAGCCTGGTCTCGATTAGTAATCCAGTGACGTTTCCACAACAGCACCATGTCCACATGGGAACCTATCTGAAAGCACACTGAGCTGGTTATTTCTGTGCTGCTTGACAGCTCTGTCAAAAAGAACTCCCACCAACGTGACTATCGAGACAGGACCAAGGGCTTGGTAAATGGTCCGACAGTAGTTATTCCCTTGTTATAGGATTGGACATAGCTGAGTAAATTTCCACATTGCCAGGGAGATGTCAGAGTTGGAGCTGGAATGAAACAGCTTCCCAGGGACACGGCTTGTTGAACAGCACAAGTGTTCAGTCCCATTGCAGGAATGGTGTCAGGGCCAAATGCCTTTGTCGTATCTACTGTGTGCAGCTGTTTCTCCATGTCACATACAGCAAATCAGATTGCTTAAAGACTGAGATCTGTGATTCTGCGGGCAACATGGCGAGGGTGAGGTGGATCATCAACTCAACATTCTGGCTGAGGACGGTGCAGATAATACAACCATGTCTTTTACACTGACGTACAGGGCTGTCCCGTGATATAGGATGGCGATATTTATGGAGTCCTCTCCTCCAGTGAGTTGTTTAATAGCCCATCGACATTTATGTCTGGATGTGGCAGCACTGCAGAACTTCGATCTGATCTGTTAGTCTTGGGATCATTTTGCCCTCTGTATCAGATGTTAGTCCTGCTGCTTCGAATGTAACCAGTCAAGTGCAGTAGCTTTAATGGGTTGTCATCAGGTTTAGTTACACATGGTTCCGATCATATCATGTTCACCTGCACTCATCACTGAATCATAGATCAGCTTGATGTTAATGGTAGGCTGTAGGAAGAGAATTCACAGTTCAATTTTTCTGTCCAGAGACCTTTCCTTTGAAACTGACTTATTCTTAAAGAATTTCCCCAGTTTTATTCTCCCACTCAAGAAGAAATATCCATCCGGTATTCACCAACTGCACTCTTCTCAATATCTTATATGGTCAAGAAAACATCCCTCATTCTCAGGCCGAACTGTTAATTCTTCATAACGTAATGTCTTCATCCCAAGAATGCGTAAAGAGAAATACCTTTGAGATATTTCGAAATCAATTTTGTTTTTTTTTATTTTCAGTTTAGACAGTTATAACTACACATAATACAACAGATGCAATCTCAGCAATGCCCTGTACTGATGCAGAAAACATCGCTGAGATCATACCCAATACCCCTTGCATGAAACAGAATCACGACATTTACCTTCCAAATCACTTGCTACATCTTCAGGTTAATTTGATGTGATTCATGCACTAAGACACACAAAACCCTCTGTAACACTGAGTTCTGCATTCTCCTTGCATTTCAGTAAATTTCTGCTGTTTCGTCCTTTCCCTAAAACAGAAAATTTCCATCATATATATTTCACTGCTTTTTTTTCTGCTGAAGCTTTGTGCACAGCCATCCTCTGTCTGTATGCCATTGCTTGTTGCTATGCTCTCCCCCAATGTGTGTCCCATTGCAGACGTTCTGCACTCCCACTGTCTGTGTCCCATTGCAGACAATCTGCCCTCCTCCGTCAGTATCCCATTGCCGATGCTCTGCCTCCCCGTCTGTATCCCATTGCAGATGCACTGCCCTCACCCATCACTATCCCATTGCAGACGCTTTGCCTTTCCCCTGTCTGTATCCCATTGCAGATGCTCTGCCCTCCCCCGTCCATATCCCATTGCAGATATTCTGCCCTCCTTCGTCTGTATCCCATTGCAGATGATCTGTCCTCTCCCTGACTGCGTCCCATTGCAGACCTTATGCCTGCCCCCTGTCTGTCTCCCATTGCAGATGCTCTGCCCTCCCCCGTCTGTGTCCCATTGCAGACGCTCTGCCCTCCTCCTGTCTGTATCTCATTGCAGACTCTCTGCCCTCCCCCGCCTGTATCACATTGCAGATGCCCTTCCTCCCCGTCTGTATTCAATAGCAGACGCTCTGCCCTCACCCATCAGTATCCCATTGTAGACGCTCTGCCCTCACCCATCAATATCCTGATGCAGAAGCTCTTCCCTCCCCCCTGTCTGTATCCCATTGCAGACGTTCTGCCCTCCCCCTGTCTGTATCCCATTGCAGATGCTCTGCCATCCCCATCTGTACCTTTGCAGACGTTCTGCTCTCCCCCGTCTGTATCCCACTGCAGACAGTCTTCCCTCCACTGTCTGTATCCCATTGCAGATTCTCTGCCCTCCCTCTGTCTCTATCCCATTGCAGATGCTCTGCCCTCCTCCCTGTCTGTATCCCATTGCAGACGCTCTGCTCTCCCCCGTCTGTGTCCGATTGCAGATTCTCTGCCGTCCCCTGTCTGTGTCCAATTGCAGATGCTCTGTCTCCATTTGACATCTTATTGAATGACTATCCTGGTGCATGAGCAAACTGAGCTCCATCTGCTTCATCCGGTTCATTAGAATAGATTGTAATTTTTTGATGAGCTCACACAAATCCCTGAAGAATTCCACTCTGCATTTCCTGACAGGTACTCAGGGTGTCCCTGCTTCTGCATAAAAGCCTGGGATGGTTATATGACGTCCTCCTGTGCTGTGTAATTTACTGAATACTTCATTCTGTTTTGTGGGGTCTGTTTGGTGCAGCCCATTTTGCCGCAGACCCATTTAGGCGCAGAACTATTTCAGCGCAGCTCATATTTATTCCTTTTCAGGCTTCGATAAAAGCAATAATCAAAGCAATAAAAATAAAAATAATGTTTATTCCGTTTAGTAATAATGTTAAAAAGACACTTGAGTAAGCATAACATTGACTCAGAGCTTTCTTTCAGAACTAAAATGATAATTAGTCTTGCATTTATTCCGATTGAAAACATCCATGAAGCTATTGAACATTTGACTGATGCGCTTCCAGATTAATTGCAACCACTGCTGGATGGGTTCGAGGATAACTATGGAGGTAGAAGATTACGCACAGGAAATGGTCGGTGTCCACCACTTTTTCCAGTTGGAATGTGGAATTTATATGAAAGAACATTAAACAATGAGAACAATTCAAACAATAATGCAGAAGCTGCCCACAGGAGATGACAATGCGAACTTGATGTGAAACATCCAGTTATTTGGAAACATATTGTGAGTTTACGAAAAGTTCAGAGAGGAAGGGACATTTACTGTGAGCATCTGATAGCAGGGCACGATATTCCGTTGAAATTAAAGAAGCAGATGCTAGAATGCAAACACTGGTAAGAAGATTTAGTGAGAGAAATGATGTCGAGTATTTACGAGGATTGCCCATAATTTTGAATGAACGTCATGTTTTAGATTTTTCATAATGAAATGATATCTTTGATTTTTTTCTTTTTAACATTTTTACTGAAGAGAATAAACATTATTTTTAGTTTTAGTCTTTCATTAATGCTTTTAACCAAGCCTGAAAAGTGAGAGCGATGAGATTGGAAATGCCAGCGAGTTTAAATTGAGAATTCCTCTTTACTGAACATTGCAGCTTACTTGGTTGGTGGGTCGTCGATGTTAGAGAATCTCCACACAAAGTGTCCTGGTCCTCTCTGGCTCTTTCCAGGCTCTTCCCCACATGTCGAGGTAGAGGGTGAGAGAACGGATATCGGGCACTCGAAAACCTGGCTCGGACCTTAATGTCCTATTGCATGCTGTTTCTCCTGGATTGGGAGAAGAGGAGTGATGGAGTGAGGGTGGGAGTGTGTGTCCCTGCTGTTAATGCTGGTATAGGGGAAGGGGGAAGAGTGAGGTGTCCGGAGGGATTCGACCACAGTGTTGTATCCTTGCAGTAGTGTTAGTGTGCGGGGCTATTGTGTCAGTGACAGAAAAGTGGGGGAGGGAAGGTGCTGAATTCAACAGTGAGTATGGTCGTGGTTGATCCTTATTTGGAGATAGAGTGTGAGCTTTGGTCGGGGGTAGGTGCTATAACAGATGGACAGTGAGTGTGAGGGAGCAAAATAATATGGTGACACTTATCCTCAAAGTGGAGGGGGTGGAGAATATTGATGCTTGTCCTGCATTGCTGACCAATTCTTCAGATCATCTCAGCGTTGAGGTGAGTCTCCCTGAACGTCTTGTCCAAGTCTATCGCTGATAACGCCACAGACCTTTCCTTCGCATCCCACAGAATCTTACAAATAGCAAGGTGAAGCAAACATTAGTGTGTGATATCTCAAAACCAAATCTGTCACGTAAATACTTTACATCATACGCTCTGGAAATTAGGTATGCAATTATATGTAAGGGGGGAGCAATGACACAGTGATATTATCACTGGGCTCTTAACTGAGAGACCCAGGTAATATTCTGGGGACATGAATTCAAATCCTGCCATGGCGGAATTTGAATTCAATATGTATCTGGAATCAAGGGTTTATGATGACCAGGAATCCATTGGCGATTGTTGGAAAAACTCACCTGGTTCACTGATGTCCTTGAGGGAAGGATACTGCTGTCCTTACCTGGTCTGGCCTGCATGTGACTCCAGACTCAAGACAACGCTGCTGACTCTTAACTGCCCTCTAGCATGGGCAATAAACACTGGTTATCCAGGCACGCCCAACCTGTTAATGAGTAACAAATAATCGTGGGTGCTGCAGTAAGAATAGATGGTCTCAAGTTGCATCGATTCTGCAGTAACTACTAATGCTGTGAACAATAACTTCCGTAAGTGTGTATTAGGTAGGTTGAACAGTGTGTTGTGAACCAAACTAGAGAGCAGGTTATTTCAGATTTGGTGTTGTGTTGTCAGGAGGACTAATTAATAACCTTGCTCTGAAGCAGCTTTGGAGGAATAGAGACATCAATATGTTGCATTTTTACACGGCGTCTGAATACAATATCGAATGTTTGAACCTTCTGGTCAAACATCATGGAAGCCCCGGAGGCTGGAGGGTCAAGTTCGCTCCAATGAATTGGGGAAGTATGATATGACATTCAATGGCAGAAGCGATGATTGTGAGAGTCATAGAGTCCGACAGCACGGAGAAAAGTCCTTCAGCCCAAATTGGTCCATTCTGAACAAAATTCAGATTAACCCCATTTCCCTGCCCTTGCCCCATATCCTTCTTATTTTTTCCTATCCGTGAATTTGTCCAAATGCATTTTAAATTTTGTATATCTACCCGCCTCAACCACTTCTGCTGGCATCTCATTCCACGTGCACATCACCCTGTGTGGAAAATAAATTGCTCCTCAAGTTCCCTTTTACTCTTTCCCCTCGGATCTTAAATTGATGCCCTCTAGTCCGTGGTTGCTCAATCCTGGGGAAAAAAAGACTGAGTGCATTCACTCTATTCATGCCTCCCATGATCCTATAACACTTCTATCAGATCCCTCTCTGCCTCATACAATCTAAAGTAAAAACTCCTATCTTGCCCAACCTCTCACTATATCTCAGACCATTGAGTTCGGGCAACATCCTTGGAAATTTCTTCTGCACTATTTCCATTTTAGCAGCATCGTTCCTATAGCAAAGTGAACACACTGAACATAACACTACCAGTATTGCCTCACCACCATCCTGTATAACTGCAACATAACTCCCTAATTTCGATACTCATTACTCTGACTGATGAAGGCCAGTTTGCCAAATGCCTTTTTCACTGCCCTATTTCCCTGTGACTCCACGTTCAGAGAACCGTGAACCTGAATTCCAAGGTCCCTTTGTTTCAATACACTCCTTAAGGCCCTGCCATTCACCATGAAACTCCTACCTTGATTTGAATTTCTAAAATGCAAGAACTTGCACTTATCTGGATTAAACTCCATTTGCCATTTCTCGGCCCACTTTCTCACCTGATCAAGGCACTGCTGCAATTTCTGAAATTTCTGATAATCTTCCTCACTGTCCACGATACCGCCTATTTTAGTGTCATCTTGAAACTTATAATTCATGCCTGTACATTCTCGTCTAAATCATAGATGTGTGTAATATGTAAATATATATACAATATACATGCATACAACAAGCAGTAATAGCCCCAGAACCGACCGCTGAGGCATTCCACTCATCACAGGCCTTCAGCCCGACAAGCATACTTCCACTATTCCCCTCTGTGACCTACAATTAAGCAAATCTATGATCTGAT
Organism: Chiloscyllium punctatum; assembly: GCF_047496795.1. Lineage (NCBI taxonomy): Eukaryota > Metazoa > Chordata > Chondrichthyes > Orectolobiformes > Hemiscylliidae > Chiloscyllium > Chiloscyllium punctatum. Next base: position 69,157,850 of record NC_092768.1, on the reverse strand, counting down.
TTGCCAGCTCCCCCTCAATTCCATCTAATCTAAAATTCAATACTATGTGGAACCTTATTGAAGGCCTTACTGAAATCCATATACACTACATATACCACCATGCCCTTGTCAAAGTTACTGGTCATTTCACCAAAGCACTCTAACAAATTATTGAGCCATGATCCCCCACGCACAAAGACGTGCTGACTGCTCAAAATCACACCCTGCCTTTCCAAATGCATGTATATCGTCTCTCTCAGAATCTTCTCAAGAAACTTGTCCACTAGAGATATCAGGTTTGCTGGTCTATAGGTCCCAGGTTTTTCTTTGTAGCTCTTCTTGAATAAGGGAACAGCTTCGCTATGCCCCAGTCCTCCGGGACCTCACCCTTTGGCTACCAACCAGGGCCCCCACTATTACTTCTCTGTCCTCCTGCAGTGTTCCTGAATATATCTGGTCAGGACAAGGAGATTTTTAGAAACACTGCATAGTTTGAAAGATACGTCTACTTATTTCAGGTGAAAACACCAAAGAGTGAGTAAATGACTTAATGATGATTAACATAACAAATTAAAGAATATATTAATCACAGGAAGTGACTTCAGAAGAATTCCACTCATTGTGGAATCCTAAGAATTCTCAGAAAATTGCAATCCAGAAAAGGAGGGCCATGAAACTGATCAGGAAGTCAAAATGCGAACATGCATGGAAACAAACAGGAACACAAGGACTGCAAACATCTAAGATCGATATTTCAAAAGAAATAAAAACATTGTCAAGTGTGGAAATTTGCAATTGGGAGAGATGGGTTTAAGGTGGATAACAGGGAAATGGCAAAGCAAATGACCAGTTACTTTACATCTGTCTTACTGGAGTAAGATCCAGAATATCACCTAGAAATACGAAGTGATTGTATAGGACTTGTGGAAGTAAAGACATAAAGGCAATTCATATCAGTAACAAGGCAATATTGAACATGCAGCTGGATTGAGCATTGCTAAGCTTGACAGTCCAGATGTACTTCATACCAAAATCTTCAGGAATGAATCACGAATAGAAGTATTGATTGCATTGTCGATGACTGCGTTCTATTTTCTGGTACATTCTGCAGAGTCCAGAAGCTGATGTAGATAAATGTACATTAGTAAACGTGATCCAAGCACTATAGATGAATGGTAGGGATCCAAGAATCTACAAAGGGAAGAAGGAATAGTGTGGAGAACTGCAGACCAATTAACTTGACATTTGTCGGGAAACTGTTGGAATCTATTATATAGGATGTGATATTGGATACTTACACATTAGCAGCAACATTGGAGAGATTCAGTATGCATTTCTGAAAGGGAAATCATACTTTACAAACTTTGGAATTGTTTGAAGTTGATTCTTATAGCAGAGATAATGGGGATCCAGTAGAATTGGCATATTTGAGATTATCAGAAGGCTTTCTATAAGAACTCACACAGTGAGTTCGAAAATGCAATGATGTGAAGGGTATTTGGAGGAATCTTAAATTTTGTGAGCATCATGACGAGGGTGAGGTGTATCATCGACTCACCACTTCTGGCAGAAGATGGTGCAGATAAAACATCCTTCTCTTTTCCACTGATGTGCAGGTCTGTTCCATGATTTAGTGTGGGAATGTTTGTGGAGCCCTCTCCTCCTGTCATTTGTTTAATCGTCCATCATCATTTATGACTGAATGTGACAGGACTGCAGGGCTTCGATCCGATCTGTTGGTCAAGTCCGGTAGCTTTAATGAGTTAGTATCAGGTTAAAGTTCATGTGATTCTGACTCTGACATGTTCACCCACACACGTGACTGAGCCATAGATGGTGTTGATGGCAAAGACGGACTGAGGTGTTATCCTGGCAAAAAGTTTCAGGTTGTGGTTGAATGCATGTCTGCTTCTCCTGCTGCTGTGGTCTACAGCACTACATGAATACGCAGTTTTGAGCTGCAATATCCGTAATGCAATTCTGCTGTCTGTTCCCCAATTCTCACTGAGACCCATTCAACCATCAGTCCTGCACTTAGTGACCTAACCTGGTTTCTGATGTGGAAATACTTCCATTTTCAAACTTTCACTCTGCTGAGGGTCTGTCTCCCCGGGTCTTGTTTCCAATCTGACACATTCCGCAAAAGCATTTAACTGAACTGAATTCAAATGTTTAATTCACCTGAATCTTTTTCCTTGAGAAATGCCATCTTCTGTGTTTAAAGTCAATGTGTTTCCTCTGTTTCTCTCCCTGACCATGATTAAGAACTCTGTAGTGTCAGTGATGCCAGCGTTATGTAGTTTCAGACCCAATGAATTCTCTGGATTCCCAATCATCTTCACCACATTGTATGTTTTCTCTTTTGGTTTGATGCCTTATCACTCATGGCTGCCTTGTTCTCCCATGAGTATGTTTCATCTTCTTGGAGTTGCATTTCTGGTGTTATCTTCCGAATTATCCCCAGAACCTCCTCCCATTGCTGCACCGTGGTCTTTCCTGCTCAGCTCCCCTTCCAATTAACTCTGGCCAGCTGCGCCCGCCTGTCTTTGTAGTTACATTGCTTAATTATAACCACATTACATCTTGAAGAGAGCGTTAGATATAAACTGAAAGAAGGAGTTTTGGGATATGGGACACGAAGAATAATTGGTGGATTTCTTAACTAGATACAAAGGGAGAACGAGAGACAGGATATAAATATGGAGATGTGGAAAATGAGGCAACCACATTATCGAAAGAAGTAGATGAACATCCCCCAATGTTTTGGCAATGCCTGTGTGCTGTGGTCTTTTGTACAGTTGATGTACAACAGAGTAATATGTTCAAATGCTGAGACTGATGCCAAAATATTTATCTCCAATAATGTGACTGACACGAGCTTTGGGAATAACCCAGCAGGCCAACATATCGAAGTCCAGTTAGAAAGGGGATTAACTGAAATAAGTAGGGACACCAGAATTACGAATTTGCAGCACACATCCTGTTAAGAATGAGAGATTAGACATGGGAATCCCAGGAAAGGACGGAACGTTGAGAGGATCAAATCATGTTTTAATGTTTAATCAATTTTATACATCATATGCATAATTTTTCATTAACTGTGTCTCTGTCGTTCGTTTACAATGTGTGTGCATGCACATATGAAAAATGCGAAGTTTCATCACCTCGTCATGGTGATGAAACTTCTGAAAACATACCTTCAAGCTCAGTGAGATAACTTGCTTACATATAAATTGCTATTTTTTGTTTACTAGTGGAATTTAGGAGTTCACTGTCGCTCATGTGTTGACAGATTATGATGTGAGGTGAGCTTTTCTAGGTATGTGGTTTTAATTAACAGAGGGGTTCGACATTGATGTCATAACAGTTTAGGGCCTTGCCGTGTGGCACTTGGACAAACTTGAACAGATTTGAGATACAACAGGTCCCAGAAAATTCCAAGTCATTGCAATTAGTGAGTTTGATCTTCAAATAAAACCAGTGGGAAAATTCGCTTAATTTTGTTACTTGTGATTGGTTAAATGAAAAGTGACGGAAATGGCTTTTAACATTACTAAAGAGGTTCCCAAATTTTCCAAGGAAGTTTAGAAAGACAGAAGGAGGACATTTTTAGAATTAGCAAATAGGTTGGAATTGGGTTTAACCAGGGAGAAAAGAAAAGCTGAAATTGTAATGGAGTTGGTTAAGCACTTTGATGTATCAGAGAAATAGGCAACTGCAGTGGAGTTAGAAAAAACTTAAATTGCAAATGTGGCAACTGGAGTTCGATGATAAACAAAGGGACGGAAACAGAGAGAGACGAAAGAGAAAGAGAGGAAAAAGAAAGAGAGAGGGGACTTGAAATTCAGAAGTTGGGAATTAGACAAGAAAGTTAAATTAACAGGATGGAGATGAAGGGAGAACGTAGGGATGTATACAACTAGGTTAGTAACTTGCCATATTTTGTTGAGAAAATTGTCAAAAACCTTTTTTGTTTCATTTGAAACAATGGCTAGGCAGATGACGTGTCCAGTGAACTTGTGGGTAATGCTAGTTCAGACTAAGCTGGTGGGCACAGCTGGTGACATATGTGCAGCGATGTCAGATGAGGGATCAAGAGATTATCAAGATGTTAAATTGACTATTTTGATAGGTTATGAATTGGTACTAGAAGCATATAGACAGAAGTTCAGAAAAATAGAGACGGAACCAGGTCAGACTTCTATTGAGTTTAAAAGAATTAACCACAGTCATTTTGATAGATGGGCGCTGGCTTTAAAAATGGATAAGACCTGTGAGGCTTGAAGGGAGATTAATCCGCTGGAGATGTTACAAGACTTACTTCCAGAGATAGTAAGATTTAATGTGAATGAATAGAAAGTTCAAGAAGTGAGAAGCACGGCAGAAATGGCAGGTAAATATGCATTGTGGCATGTGATGAAATTTTCCTTCTGGCAGGAATTTCATCCTGTGAGGGATAGAAATTGGGAGAAGGGACAATCACACATTACAAAGCGAACAGTAGCTCACAATAGTTTACCACAGGTGAAGAAAGAAGCCCAAGGGGGTTGAAAGGTGGTGAAAGGCCTCAGGTGCTCTCACTATAAGGGAGTGGAACACATAAAATTACAGTGTTGGTGGTTTAAGAAGGGCACAGGGAAAAAAGTTGTTTTCACTGCAGTAAGCTGGGACACACCGCGCTGGGCGTTAAAGGAAGACACTTCGGGGAAAGATGTGGTAGAAGAGGCTAGGCCCAGTGGCATTAGTGAAACTGGTAACGGAGACCCCAAGTGGAGCTGAGGAGCTGCAGGAAATTGCACAGCCTCGGCAAGGGCTGGGTATGGAGGCAGTGCCTCATCTCTCTAAAGAATTCCCATCTGTGGATAAAGTTTACTCAGAAAGAACGGGGGAGAAGGACAAGAAGTTATAATTTTGTGAGAGATGGGATCTGCTCAGTCTCTAATAGTTGAAAAGTGAGGCGTCGGAAAAGCACAACAGATCACACAGCATCCGAACAGCAGAACAATCGAATATCAGGCAGAACCCCATCGTCAGGAACATGGTGGGGGGACAAGGGGACTGAAAGATAAATACGATGGTCGTTGCTGAGATGGTGCAACGGTCACTGGGAAGGCAATAAGAAGATGGAAGTGGGAGTGATAGTGATATATCGGAGGGTAGGGTGGAGTCGATAGGTGGAAAGAAAGATATCGAGTTAGGGCAGTCCAAGAGGGCAGTGCTAGATTGAACGTTTGGATCTGGGAGAGGTTGGTGGAGGGGAGATTTGGAATTTGGTGAAGTCAACGTTGATGCTCTAAAGTTTGAGGTTTCCAACTGTCCTATCACCGATAGGTGTCCTGTCACCCTCCTCTCCGACCTACCACCATCACACCCTACTTGCATCTACCTATCGCCTTCCAAGCTCCCTTCCACCCAGCTCCACACCCACCCTCCCATTTATTTCTCAACCTCCTTCCCCCTTCCTTACCTCCCACTTTCCTGATGAAGGATTTATGCCTGAAACGGCAACGCACCTGCCCCTCTGATGCTGACGACGTGCTGTGCTTTTCCAGCCCCCCACACTTTTCAATTCTAATCTCCAGCATTTGCAGCCCTCACTTTCTCTCACCCTCTAATAGTAAGAGATGAAAGATTTTTTCACACTTTCTGGCATGTTAATCAAGAGCGTGTTAATTTGTGGAATGGGGACAGAAATTAAGCATTCCCATGTGTAACATCAGGATGCAGTGCCAAATCAACATTAGGGAAGTAACAGTGACAGTGAGTAACAGAGTGTCACTTCCAGGAATACAGTTTGTTCTTGGGAACGATTTAGCAGGAGGCGAGGTGGGAGAGGCACCCCTTGTGGTGGAGAAGCCAAAGGAAGACGAGGGAATTGGTGAGTTCAAAGAAAATTACCCAGGAATCGTTCCAGACTGTGTAGTAACAAGATTCCACTGTCATAAGTTACAGCAGGAAGGAAAAACGAACGAAAAAGACAAATGGGTTGATGCTCAGTGAACTGACCCCCTGTTTGATGTAACGGTGCAGGATAAACCTGAACAGGCAGAGGATCAGGCAGGGGGGTTTAGTCCAGAAAGGCTAATGGACTTACAACAGATATATACACACACATTCACACACACATACACATGCACACACACAGAAAAGGAATCAGAATATATTGTTGAACGTTATTAACTTAAAGATAGAATCCTAAAGTTAAAATGGAGACCCCGATAGGTTAGTGCAGAAGTGAAATGGGCCGAAGTGCACCAGATTGTGTTAGCAGTAATGTACAGTGTTACGGGTAGCTCATAAACTAACTGAAGGCGGTCACTTAGGTGAACAGAAGACTCAGGCTAAGGTTCAGAGGCATTTCCACTGGCCTGGAATGCACAAGGACGCTGTAAATTTTTGTTGCATGTGACATACATACGAAATGGTACGTAGGTAACAGGCAGTAATAAAACCAGCACCTTTCTTGCCAATTCCTGCATTCGATGAAACATTGCACGTGGGTTATGATTAATTGTGTCGCTCCCCTTTCTAAAGTAAAAGCGGAAACCATTACTTGCTGACCATATTGGATGTGTCTACCAGATTTCCAGAGGCAATTCAATTATTGGAGTGTTAAGGCAAAAAGGGAGGTGGAGGAGTTGTTCGCTTTCTTGACTCGCTGTGGGCTGCCCAGAGAGATTCAGTCAGGCCAAGGGTCTCATTTTACCGCTCAGCTGTTAAAGGAAGTCATGCATGGCTTTGGCAGACAGCACTTCAAATCAAATGCGTCCCATCCTAATCCCCAGAGAGCCTTGGAAAGTTAGCATCAGATGCTGAAGACTATGTTAAAAGCGTACTGTCAGGGTTGGCCAAATGACTGGGATAAAGGTGCCCCATTAAATTGTTTGCCATTAGAGATCTCGCAAATAAATCTACTCACTTTACTTCCTTTGAGATAATATTCGTACCTGAAGTGAGAGCTCCTTTGAAATTAATTAAATATAAATTGACAGGACCAAAGTCGGAAATCTCACACCTGGATTATGTGTATGAGGTGAAGGAGAGAGTAGACGGAGTAGGTGAGTTTGCTAAACAGTATCTGAAGAGCACAGCATAGAGTGAAGCAGGTGGCAGATAAAATCACTGAAACTTTGAATATTTCCCGTGGGGATGACATATTAGTATTGCTACAAGTGGTAGGAAATCCCTTCAAAGCCAGGTTTAGTGGCTCCTTTCAAGTAAAAAAAATGTGGAGTCAGTTAAATTACCCAGGAAAGATACCAGAGATGACAAAAAACTTTATCGAGTATTTCATATGGATGAATAATGCTCCAGACACATTTAAGACTCAGAAACAGAGTTGTGGCCATATCAACAAATTGTGCAGTTTATCTGTATGATGTAGTGATCTTTAGCGAGTGATTGAAAGCTCACATTTTACAGTTGACAGAGCATGTTGAACGATTACAAGAAGCAAACTTGGTAATAAACTTAAAGAAAACAGATTTCACGAAGGCAGAGGTGACGTTGTTGGGACATTACATTGGACATGGGAGGTTGACCCCATGGAACACAAAGACGAAGGGCTTTGAGGAATTTCCACGACCATCCTCGAAGAAAGAGGTGCTTCGAGTTTTGGAACTGAGTGGATTCTATCGGAAGTTTGTTGCAAACTTCAGCAGCGTATTGGCACCACTGATGGATTTATTAAAGAAGGAAACTGAATTGTGGTGGACAGAACAATGCCAGGAGGCATTTGAGAATGTTAAAGCAGGATGAATCACCACATCAGTTTTAGCTACAGCAAATATTTTGAAACCCTTTGAAAATTGTGTTTGATGCTCGGGATACAGGGGTCGGAGATGTATTGATACAGAAAGAGGATGATGGAATTGAATGGCTAATTGGCTACTTGTTGAAAAAACTCAATATCCACCAGAAAAAAATACAAAATCTCCATTGTTGAAAAAGAATGATTAAGTTTCACACTGGCCTGACAATATTTTAATGTTTATATGAAAAACAATTTGTCGGAGATGGTTGTGGACAACGATAAATCTCTCGCATTTTTTGAAATATTTAAAGACCAGAATATGAGACTATTTAATTGGAGTCTTACCTTACCGACTTTAAACTCACAAAATGTACAGGCTGTGGCTCCTACAATGTGATAGCAGATGGGTTTTCGCGGATTTAAAGGAAAGCAGTGTAGATAAGATTAGACTTATTCCAGTGTTATTATTCCAGTGTTATTAGATTAGACTTATTCCAGATTAGACTTATGCAGAATTAATATGAATGATATAACTGAGATTAATACTTTATTATTTCATATAATTAGGATGAAGAATTAGAGGAAAAGAAATGTAGCCATCTTTTCATTCTGCTGGTTCATTTTATTTTCTGAAGCAGGAAGATGTTATGAAGCCAAAAGCATGTATGGGCACTTTAAGACAGATCGGGTTTTGTTGAATGGAAATTAAAGTCACAGATGCCACCTAAAGGTCACACTGTTCCACATGTCACCATTAGCTGAGAAATGGATACCTGAGTTTTGGATGCTGTATTGACAGCCAACAAATGCAACCAAAGAGTTTAAATAACGCTCAGGATACCAGAAACCAACAGAATTTGAATATTTTTGTTTGGACACCTGGACAGCAATCAAATTATGAGAATTATTATATCATGGCGAGTATATAAATCCAGCATTTTGAACATTGGAGGGAGAGCTACTGCCATTCAACAGCCGAGCAACTGCTGTAGAGCAGGAGTGCTAACTGGCCCTCTCAAACACTCTCTATCAAAGACACATGTTCATGTAAACCTACTTGCAATAAAAAAAAAGACCCAGTGAGATCAGCAGCTGAAAGAGTGAACACAGCGGGGAAGATAGAGACTGTATGGTCTTGAGATTTTAATGTTTCATATGTGGGTTGTTGGAACAGCATATTTTTACAGAGTTGGAGTCAGATAGTAAGTGGCTAAGAAAAGAGGGGCTTATATTTGCGAATAGTTGTTGTTTTGTGTTCATTCTTCACGTTAAGAAACTAACTTGCTAATTTTTGTTTAAATAGTGGAATGTAGGAGATCTCTGTCGCTCATATTTTAACAGAATACGAGGTGAGGTGAGCTTTTCTGGGTGTTTGGGTTGAATTAACAGAGGGGTTCGAGTCCACCTTGTAAATGTACATTCACGCTAACCCAATTTCCCTGCAGTTGGCCCATATCCTTCCAGTCCTTTCCTATCCACATATTTATCCAAATGTTTTTGAAATGTTGTTGATGTACCCCCCTCAACCACATCTGCTGGCAGCCCATCCACGTATCAGCCCTTTGTGTAAAGGAGTGGCCCCTCTGGTTCCATTTCATTCCTTCCCCTTTAACCTTAAAATGATCCCATCTAATCCTCGATTCTCTACACTTGGAAAAAGACTGAGAGCATTAACCCTACCCGTACCCCTCGTGATTTTATATAGCTCTATAAGGACTCCCTCAGTCTCTTACACGCTAAAGAAAACGTCCTAGCTTATCCAACCTCTCCTTATAACTTAGACCATTGGGTCCTGGCAACGTCTTTGTAAATTTCTTCTGCATTCTTTCTAATTTAATAACATCCTTCCTATAACAAGGTGACAAAACTGAATACAATACTCCAAGTGCGGCCTTACCAAAGTCCTGTGTAACTGCAACATAAGGTCCCAACTTCTGTACTCAATATCCTGCCTGATGAAGGCCAATGTACAAAAAGCCTTCTTCACTGCCCTGTCTACCTGTGAGTCCACTCTTAGAGAACCGTGCATCTGACCACCAAGGTCCCTCTGCCAACTGCATCCCTTAAGACCCTCCCATTCACCATGAAACTCCTACGTTGATTTGAGTTTCCAAAATGCAAGACCTCACGCTTCTATATTAAATTCCATTGACCATTTGTCGGATCATTTTCCACCTGATTCAGGTCCTGCTGCAATTTTTGATAAACATCCTCACTGATCATGCTCCCAATTACTTTAGTGTCATCTGCAAACTTACTAATCATGCCTTGTACATTCTCAACCAAATCATAGATAACAGACAACAATGGACCAAGCCTCCGGTCTGATAAACATCCTTCCACTCAACCCTCTGCTTCCTACCATAAAGCCAACCGTGTATCCAATTGGCCAGCTCCCATCCGCATTCCACGTGATGGAACCTTCCAGAGCAGCCTGCCGTGTGGAACCTAATCAAAGGCCTTACTGAAATCCATAGAGACTATGTCTATCACTCTGCCCTCATCAAACGTCCTGGTAACTTCATCAAAGGATTCGAAGAAATTTGGGAGGCATGATCTCCCACTCACAAGTCTATGCTGACTGCTCCGAATCAAACCCTGTGTAAGTAATGGGTGCAGTCAATGGTATGCTGTCCTTCATTGTAAGATGATTCGAGTACATAAGTAAAGCCATCTTCCGGCTGTTGTAGAGCCTTGCTGAGAGAGCATTTGGGGCACTCTCAACAGATTTGATCACCTTTGTAAGGAATGATCTCCTTACCACAGACACTGGTGATGGTAACATGAGGATAGAGTGAATAAGCTGAGTGTTTAATCTGTAGAGCTGTGAGAGACGAAGAAATGGTGATGCTGAAACACGAGGAGTGGCAGCGATCATTTATTTACAAAAGAGACATTGATAGGGTGAGAAATTCCATACTTTACCCAGGATTGATTGGTTTGATTTATTGTCACGTGTACCTCAGTACAGGGAAACACTTTATTTATGAGCAGTGGAGGAAGATCATAGTAAGCATGGCCAGACAGATCATATGGGTGGAAATAGACTTGGACAGAGTAAGGCACACAGGTAACACTGAACAGGACGTGCACTGGACACAATCAACATGAACACGATTAGCATTATTTGAACTTAGAGAGTCCATTCATCAGTCTAACGTAGCTTACCTAATAGTTTATTTGCCTAAATTAACTCTCCCCATGTTATTGTGCAGTCGGCGTGTGAACCCTGTACTGAACATCAGGTTGCTCACAATCCCCAATAGCAGCCACAATACCTTTTGTCTGAAACAGGAAGCCATTCCCACAGCTTCAACCCTACATAGAAGACACCAGGCTGGATTCTCGGAGATGGAAGGTGCCTTCTTGAGACTTCACACAAGACATTGGCTTCCCTCCTCAACACTAGAAAACCACGTTAAAGTCCCACGTGTTTATCATAAGCAACGGAGCCAGGAGGAACAACGTGGAGCAGTCTGTCTGTGCAGCCTCTGCTCCACTTGGTCATCATGTTAGAGCATCATTTAGGAGACACTTAAAACTGCCGATGCTGGAGATCAGAGTAGAGCATCAATTGCTGGAAAAGCACAGCGGGTCAGGCAGCATCCGAGAAGCAGGAGAATCGACGTTTCGGGAATAAGACAGTCATCAGGAATCAGCAAAAATTACCTCATCCTGCCCCCGTGTAAGTGCATTGAGGTGGGAATGGCGTCCTGCTGTTCCTGTGTAAGTGACTCAAGGGACTGACTGGGTTCTTCCTCGTCCAATTGGACAGGACCAAGGGCCTGACTGGTTACCCCTGGTTCCTGTTTGACAGCTCATTGTACTGACCAGTATGACAATGCTGCAGCTTTAAGAGGTTATTTTGTCCGGGCTTCTTTTATGAGAGAGATTGAACGATCGTTACCAAGCTGGCTAGTTAAGACCACTTGAGTAACAGCTAGGGAGGCCTTAGGTTTATTTTAATGCAGCCTGAATGGGTGTGGCCAGCTCTCACAGATTAGGATCTCTGGGTTTTGGTTTCTCAGTAACATCAGAAACTATTGGGGTCTCCACAGAGTTGGAAGATTCAGTAAATGTCTCCTGGCTGCTACTCTCTCTGAAATTTCTCTTGATACTGTTTTTAATTCTTGGATTGGAGAAATATTTGCGACAAACTGTGTCTGAATGTTTCTTTTTGCCAGCGGATGTGTTTATGGGATTTTCCTATATTGGAACAGTTCATTAGTAATATTCCTCGATCTATTTTTCTGTTAACTTGTCGAATAAAATTACGTTATTCTAAATTCCTCTTTCTTTGTTTTCATTTTCTCTTTCGTGTTTAAGTAGATAGTGTTTTTCTTCACACCGAGTAATTTGACCAGTCACATTGCATCTGGAACAGACACTGAACATTTCCTTTAAAGTAAGAAAACATTAGAATCGACGCTACCGCCTTCAAATATTTTCGGGGGACTCTGGTGTGGCCCATCACACTCGACTCCTTCTCTTCCTGAATACGAGGCTGGAGGTACTGAATGGGCTGTCCCTGTTCTTCTCCAATAGTGTCAATGGTCTGAATGACTTCCTCATATTCCTGTGAAACCAGCGTGAGGTGTTGAATGAACTCTTGTTTTACTGTGGCAATGTGCAGTTCCCGCCAGTGCTGTTACATGAATATTACGGACACTTTAACAGCACAAGTCTCAAGGGAATCTGAATCCTGCTACACACGGACAAAGACCAGTGCAGGAGCTGATGGGGGACAAAATGTTCTGAACATTGTGGAATCTTCAGCGACCATCCCTACTTCTGATCTTATGGTGAGGAGGGTGGGGGTGGGGTGACATTGATGAAGCAGCTGAAGACGTTTGTGAAGAGGAAGCTACCCTGAGGATCTCCCACAGAGGTGACCCAGGACTGAGATGATGACCGTCTTCCTTTGAGCCATGTTTGACCCCAAACTCTGATTCCCATTAAGTCCAGTTTTGTTCAGCTCCTTGATGTCAACAGAAGGCAACCACTGCCTTGATATCGGGGCCAGTCATTTTCATCTGAACGCTTGTGACAACCTCTTTTGTTCACATCAATAGGCCATGATATAGGAGCAGTGTTTTCTTCAAACAGATGGTATTGAATATCAGGATTTCTCTCCTGAAGGGTGTTCGGGGAGCTAGATGACTGAATGTATTTGAAGAGGAGGTAGATGGACATTAACCTGTGAGAGAGTTGAGGGCTATGAAGAATTGGGTATGAAAGAGGATTTGAGACGAAGAGTAGATCAGTCATGATTTTAAAGAAGGGCAAGGCAGGCTTTGGGGGTGAACAACATGCCCCTGTTTCTGATGTTCTCCCATTCTGTTATTGGAAAGTTCGTGGGTGTTATTTTCATGAATGTTCTCTTATTGAATGTTGCAGACAGGGAGACCAGAGGATTTTGTGAGCCATCCCTAAGTGAGGTATAGGGGCTGTATTCACACTGAATCTGGGTGTACAATATGACCAACAAATGAAGCACAAGTTGCAGAGAAGGGAAGCTGTGTGAAGAGAGATGAGGGGCCTCTTTTGCATCCAGCTGGGTTTTCCAATTACATTTCCCAATTCACTTCAAACCGTGTGGGACAGTACAGAGGGGCTGAATAGTCTCCTGTGTTTCTGTGCAACAGGTTATAGGAGTACGTAACCTCCAACTGCTCCTGTCTAGCAGGTTTGAGGGGCTAAATGGAACACGAGAACATGGGACTGAGGAGCAGGAGTGGGTCATTAGATACTTTGAGCCTTCTCCACCAGGCACGAAAATTGTAGCTGATCAGGTTGTGGTCTCAGCACCACTTTCCTGTCTGCGTCCCATTGTGCACTTCTTTGTCAAATATTTAACTAACGCAGCTTTCAATCAATGTGACCATAGAGACACGATAACCTTCCATTGAAGAGACTTCCGACTTGAAAGGTCCTTTCAGAATTATTCGTCATCCTTCTTATAGAATCGGAGAGTCATGCAGAATGGAAACAGACCCATTAGTCCAATCTGTTCACTCCGATCAGATCTCAAATCTGATCCAGTCCCATTTGCCAGTATTTGGCCAATATTCCTCCTGTGATTGTACCCGCCTTCACCACTTCGTCTGACTGCACTTTCTGTACACACACCACTCTCTGTGTGAAATATTTACCTTCAAGTCCCTTATAAATCATTCGCCCTCTCCCCTTCAACCTATGCCCTCTTTTTCAAGACTCCACTATCCTTGGGAGCAGAATATGGTTGTACAGAATATGCATGCCCCTGATGATTTTATAAACCTCTATAATGCTTCCTCTCAACGTCTGACACTCCAGGGGGAAACACCTCAACGTAATCAGCCTCTCCCTATAGCTCAAGCCTCCAGTCCTGAAACATACGTGTAAGACATTTCTGCAGAAAACCGAGTTGTACACAGTATTCTTGAAGTGGCCTCACCAACATCCTGTACAGATGCACCATACCACCACAACTCCTAGATTCAATGCTCTGACTGATTAAGGCGAATATGCTAAATGTGTTCTGCACCACTCTGTATACCTGCGTCTCACTGCTACAGGTAATCATGTACGTAACCATCAGTAAGTTAACATGATGGTAGTGCCAGCAGATAGGAGGACCAGTGATACATTGATCATTATTGAGATGAGATTGTGTTGGGAATATGAGCTTAACATGTCAGGAAGTGAAATCAAATCAATGGGTTCAGGGTGGTTAATATACAGAATAACAGATAGCCTGGAGTGAGTTAAAGACTGGAATCTAATCGGGGGGTTCAGGTGGTTAATATCCAGAATACCAGATACCCCGGAGTGAGTTACAATCTGGAATCTAATCAAGGGGTTCAGGGTGGTTTATATAGGAATAACAGAAAGCCCGCATTAAGTTAAATCCTGGAATCTAATTGCAGTGTTCAGGGTGGTTTATATACAGAATAACAGATAGCTTGGAATGTGTTACAGGTTGGAACCTAATCGAGGGGTTCAGGGTGGTTTATTTACAGAATGACAGATAGCCTGGAGTGTGTTGCAGATTGGAAACTAATCGGGGGACTTAAGATGGTTTATGTACAGAATAACAGATACCCTGGAGTTAGTTACAGCCTGGAATCTAATCGAGGGGTCCAGGGAGTTTTGGATACAGAATAACAGATAGCCCGAAGTGAGTTACAGCCTGGAATGTAATCGAGGGATATGTTAACCTTTTTATGTGAAATAACTTGTAACTGCGAGTGAGTCACAAAGTGTACTATTGGCCAAGTGGTTTCAAATCTTGACTCACATAAACATAATGCAGTCACAAACTACACAACTTTACTGACTCCCAACTTTCCTTGTTTGAGGACTATCCTCCTCTGTTTTCCCCTTTCACTGAAATTATTAATATACCTTTTATACTGCACTGCCATTCTGTTTACAGTGCTACCTTTCTCTCACTGTCTCATTTATCTTCAATCCTGTTGAAAGATACTTCAACCAACAGATGCACAAAGTTCCAGAAAGAGCTTTGTTCAATTGCAGGTGCATTATTTTCTTTTTTTTTGTAGACAACACACAATTTGAACCCACAGAAGGTCATTGTGGGATTTGAGAATCCCTTCAATTTGGGATGAGGCCTGGCCAGGCAAAATTCTGATCCAACGCTGCAAATCTACAATTCAGTGGCTGACCTCTATCAGATTTTGTATATTATGTTATTCTCATATATTTGGAGCTTGGAAAGTAAGACAGACCGTACTGGAATGTCACATTGTCTCTCCACATTCACTGTAAACAGGTTCTGGGATTTACATTTTAACCACCTTCAAAGAGCTGTCTCCATTTCCTATCTCTGCTGGCATCAATGAATGGAAATGGCTTTTGACACATTGCCCCCTCTCCCTTGCTGAAAGTATTCTTGACACAAATCAGTCAGGCAGACATTTTAGATTTGTCCACAACCACCATTTCATATCAGCAAAACGATGACATTGAGTTTATAAATAAGGAAAAGCAAGAGAGACTGGCAACATTAGTACAGTTTGAAAATATATAAAACATTGAACATGCACACAGAATCACAGACAAATAGAATTACACACACAGGGATACAGACACCTTCCAGGAGCTGACCCGTTTCCTATCTTGCAAGATAATTCATGTTATGATGATACATTCATGCAGGACAGTAAACAGCTTTTGAGACTTTCCCCATTGTGACAGAAATTCAGCCCCAATCTGAAACTTTGAGATATGTAACAGGACAGAAATGAACCAGTAGCTTTCTGTGTTCCTGCTCCCAATGTAACATTTGACCATTTAGTTTATCTTGTCTTCGGTCAAACATCCAACAAGGATCACTTCACAGATCCAATCACAGATCCCCAGGAGTGAGTTCCAGACTGGAATCTAATAGAGGGGTTTAGGGTTTACATACAGCATAAGAGATACCCAGGAGTGAGAGACAGAGTGGAATCTAATCGAGAGGTTTGAGGTGGTTTACATACAGAATAACAGATAATATGTAGTGAGTCACAAAATCGCGGAGTCATACAGTCATAGATATGTACAGCATGGAAACAGACCCTTTGGTCCAACACATCTATGCCGACCAGATATCCTAACCTACTCTAGACTCTTTTTCAAAGACTTGGCCCATCTCCCTCCAAATCTTCCCATTCATATACCCATCGAACTGCATTTTAAATGATGCAATTGTACCAGCTTCCACCATTTCCTCTGACAGTTCATTCCATTCATGTACCACCCTCTGAGTGAACAAGTTGCCCCTTAGGTCTCTTTCATATTACCTGTCACACTAAACCTATGCCCTCTAGTTCTGGACTCCCCACCCCAAGGAAAAGGCTTTGTCTAGTTAGCCTATCCATGCCCGTCATGATTTTATAAAACTCAATAAGGTCATCCCTCAGCCTCTGATGCTCCAGGGAAAACAGCCCCAGCCTATTCAGCCTCTCCCTGTAGCTCAAATCCTCTAACCCTGGCAACCTCCTTGTAAATCTTTTCTGAACCCTTCCAAGTTTCACAACATCCTTCCAATAGGAAGGAGACCAGAATTGCACGCCATATTCCAACAGTGGCCTAACCCAT